>NC_056736.1:6837115-6952115 GCF_019279795.1 Protopterus annectens | reverse complement strand
AAGGTTTAATGGGGTACTCTGTTTTACATGGAGAGGGAGTCTATTCCACAAAAGGGTGAGTCTCTGGGACAAAAATTTGTCCTGCCAACAAGTGCTATTGATGTCACAATCCAGGTTGAGGTCTCGTGTGTGAGTTATTTGAGTGGAGCTTGACTTGCGGATATGCAGCAGTCCCATCAGGGCAGGGTCTGAGATTGCTTTGTATGCCAGACAGAGGTCAGCTCTGAGGAGTCTGTGTAGGATAGATGTTTGAAGCCCTGAATTCTCTGAGTGAGGAATCTTTGTGTTCTTTCCAGCTGCTGCATGTGTTTTGTGAGGTACATGCCGAAAGGGGCATTGCATTCAATAATCAGTCTTTTAAGGGAAGAATACAGGGATGTTATGACCACCTTGTCCCTGGATGAAATACCCTTACTAATGAGGTGGGCCATGTAGATAGCTTTCCATACAATGGAGGCAATATAGTAGTCAGAAGTCAGTTTTGATATTAACCTGGATTTGCAAGTCCCTCATGACTGATTGTGTGCTTGGTGCCTTATTATCAATGTGATAATTTGTGGGAACATCATTCTCCCCAAAAAGGATTATGGTGCATTTTTTCACCATTCAGTTTAAGGCATTGTTTCTGGCACCAGTCATTTGTTTGGGTGAGACCCTTTTGGAGGATGTCCAGATCACTAGGGGAATTGATGACAGAACCCAACTTGCAATCATCTGCAAACCTGGTTAGCCATAGCCCACTAGATTTGGCCTGCACCTCTGAGAAGTATATCTCAAACAGCAGAGGCCCCAAAATCAATCCCTGGGGTACACTGCTTATTACATGTGTACTACATGAGGTGGCTTCCCCTATTTTGACTTGGTGGGTTCTATCAGTGAGCCAGTTTGCTACCCAGCTGGTAACATATGGATTGGTGCCTAGTTGAAAGAGTTTGTCTATTATACTTGAGTGGGGAATAGTATCAAAGGCCTTGGCCAGGTCAAGGTAGGTGGTATGCACCATCTTACTCTTGTCTTTGGCCTTGGTGACTGTCTCAAAGAAGTCAACCAAATTTAATAGGCATGACCTCCCCTAAACAAAACCAAACTGTGTGGGATCAAGTGTCTGGAGGTTACCAATGTCCTTCTTTATGAGGTCTATGATAATCTGCTTCATGGCTTTGCAAATCAGGCTAGTTAGGCTGATGGGTCTATAATTTCCTGGATGAGTGGATGCTCCATTTATGTGCAAAGGGATGACAGTAGCTGTCCTCCACTCGTCTGGGATGAAGCCGGTACTCAGGCTTTGGTTGAATAGAGTTCCTAATGGTGCTGCAAGTTCCCACCTGAGTTGATGTAGGATGCAGTCTGGAATGTTACTGGGTCCCATGGAAACTGTATTTTTTGCCTTTGAGAGGGCAGAGATGACTTGCTCCCTAGAGATAAGGGGACGGACAGGTACTGGGGATGCCCTGTTTTACTGATGGGGGAACAGAGGAGTGAAGTTTTCACTAAATCTGTCTGCCAGCAGGTTGACTATATCTACAGGGTTTGTGTATGCGGTGTCCTTGACTACAAGTTCTCAGCAGATCTGGGGGCTTCTCTTGAGATTGCGGACATATGTGAAGAAAGGCTTATGATTGTCTTTAGTAGATCATGACAGTAAGGCCAATTGTTTTATTGATTGTGTGCACCTCAGATGTCTGACTGCTGTTGAAAAATAACACTAATAATAATAATAATAATAATAATAATAATAATAATAATAATAATAATAATGGCCACAATTTTCAAAAACCCATATAAACTAAGGTATATTTCAACTTACTTAAAATACATGCACTCTAGTCTTGCAAAGCCAAAATGATTGCTATAAAATAAGTAAACAATGGAATTGCCACACAGACAGTGACCCCACTCCTTGCCCAGGTGTCACTACTAATGTGTGTGTGTGTGTGTGTGTGTGTGTGTGTGTGTGTGTGTGTGTGTGTGTGTGTGTGTGTGTGTGTGTGTATTTATATGTATATATATATATATATATATATATATATATATATATATATATATATATATATCGAGTGAGAAAGGGAGAGAGAGATACAGACACCTCATACATGTGAATGTAATACAAATAAATGTCACAAAATGCATTTCAGTTTAATTTCATGTAAATAATATCTGCAGCAAATCATTCTGATCTGATTCATAAAAAATGGATTAGTCCTGCTAAGTCAGAATAAATCATTTAATTCCAGCAGGCAAACATCATGGTCAGTCATACACACCTCCGCACTGCCCCTCCTTCTTTCCAGTAAGTGTAGCCACTTTATTGACTGTGCACCCCTCAGTTGTTTGACTGTAGTAAAAAGAAGTTCTCCAGTATCTGTTTAACACATGCCAGCCATGACAACATATACCAAAATGCCCCACAAAAATACACATTAGACCTATGAAGGCAAGCCCAGTGACCATAAAATCTAGTTGGCTGACAGGATAAAAAAACTACTTACTAACTTACTACAATCTTGACCACAGCATGCTACACTCAACCATGGGACTCCCTTCAAAACCTTCACAATGCCTCAGAGTATGAGCTGCTATTGATGCATTCATTTCATTCTTCAAATTTTCTAGGCTTCTACTTTTTCCTATCCCACCCAAGAAAGAGAGTGCCTCAAGAGCATTCCTATCAAGGTTTCTAAATTCTGTTTGAGGCAAAACAGAAGGCCATCTCTCCAATAGGGCATCACAGCCATGGTCACTTTAAATAGGGGTACCACGGTGCTGGCAGTAGAAGTTCCCTTCTTCCTTGTCATTTAAAGTAAATATATATATATATATATATATATATATATATATATATATATATATATATATATATAAATGGGCAAAAAAGTGTTTCTAGCCTGAATGTTCCCATCGGCATCATCCTAGATCACCTATCCCCAGGGTTGGACATGCATCATGCCTTTTGAGTCTGTAGTGATGAATTACCAAAAAGAAAAACTCTTATAAATGACAAACTAATCAAGCTGTTAGCTGTCCTTCAGACAGGCCAACTAGTGAACTTTAACTCTGAGGAGGAGAGAAAGTGGAATCCAGCTGGTATTGAAACATAAAAGGCTGACAAACTAAGGTCTAACTTGGTGCCATTGTGAGACTTAACCAGAAATATATCCATGATGATCCTCAACATTTCAAAGTTAGAGTCAAGTATCAGATAGTCACAATCAGTTGTATAGACAAGGATGATGAGGTCTTTAGACAGAGTGTCCCTGTTTCTTTATGGGCCCTACCTCAATGCACTACTCATAAAAAGCAGACATAATGAATCTGAAATATATTCTGAAGACACACAGAGTGTCCTAAATCTTAGTTTTCTGATCCACATGTGACTGCTATTGATTATAACCAGACTGATCCAATGAAAGGCACTGGACAACAAGCAACATGCTTTAAACCAGTTTGGCTAACATTTTTTCCTCAACAAGTTCCACTTCAGGCAGAACTACAGGAAGCAGGCATGAAGTTAGAAAACTAATACCTTTTCATAAATGAAATCAAATGTAATGGACATATAAATGACCAATGTCCTTTCTTGCATACAAATATAATTGCATTATGGTTTAGAATTTCTTAGCAAATGCTGCTAATAAAAGGTAACTGTAGTTTATCAACTTTCAAGAGTTGTAAATTGTGCTCTAAAGAATGTGTAGCTGTTTCTTACAGTGATAGAGATAGTTCTCTTTCTCCTCTAGGAAGAGCGATGTAATGAATAATTGTGTACTGCCTTTCATGTGTATATGTTATAGACATGTAATATATTTTGGATGATATATTTGTATTATGGGAAAGTTCTTTAGACATATTTGAGGAATTTATGGACTATATTAATAATTCAACTACATTTTTATGATTTACACATACATGCAACACTAATGGGACAGCGTATTTGGACACTTTTATTATGAATAACAACAATGGTTTTAATTCCAATATATATATATAGGAAGAGTACTTTCTGCAATAGTTATCTCGGATATATGAGTAATCACCCCAGAAAAATGATGAAGAACATTTTTAAAGGACAGTGTATATGTGCAGCTCGAATGACTTCACAATATGTAGATATGGTTAAAGAAATGGAATATATATGGAAGTTGTTTAGACAGAGAGAGAGTACCCTATAAATATGTCAGTGATGTAACACGGTGCGTCATTAGTGAATGGGGTAGAAAATATCCCCCTATTTTAGGTAAACCTTTGTCAGAAACTATCTTAGTGTGCAAAGTAGATGATGACAGAAACTATCAAAGGGCATGTATTTTGGAATATTTTCCCTATGCTAACAAGGTTAAACAGATAATGGCCAACAATTGGAACATTTTGTTAGCAGACAATGATATAAAGGATATAGTGGGGCCTGCGCCATTCTTTGTTTATAAAATGGGTAACAACTTAAAAAAAGATGTTTGGAAAGCTCCTCATTAGCACTCTTCAAGAAAAATCTTGATGATTGGATGGGAGATAGGAAATTCACCCCAGGGTTCACTTCTGTGGCTCTGCTTGACAGGGGCACAGGAAAATAATTTTCTTGGGTGGCAAAAGCTAGGGTACCATTTGGCTAAGCTTATATAGGCCTTAGGGCCAATAGCCTAGTACCTACCTATGAACCTATGAACAAGGGTGGGTTAATATATTGCAAGTTATAAAACACACTAGGAAATGTGGATGTTGTAGACAATGTTCTAGTATATTAGAAGATGAAGGGATTGTGTTGGACAATATTAATGGAACCCGGGTCACATTCGCACAGGGGAATTGCAACTCCAAATGTGTTGTATATATTGTTAAATGTATGGTCTGTCCATGTTATTATATTTGAAAAGCGGAGAGATGTTTCAAGAATAGGATTTATGGCCATTTGTATATTTTTAAAAAAGACAAAACTAATGCCCTTTATAGGCACATTGAGATGAAAGAAAATGAACACATATTTAAATCTGCCATTCTCAAACAGGTCAAAATAGGACCAAGACGTGGCACTATTAAAGCCCTTTAAGGGTATAAGGAGACTAGATGGCAGTTATTGACAGATGCTTTAAGTTTCCCTGGACTTAATGATTATATCACTATTAAGCCCATATTACAGATGAGGATATAGAGAAACAAGTATGAAGCCATGCAGGCACGATGTTGTGCAATATATTATATATTTGTATTTTTGTTTAATCCATTGATATATTAATATGTTTTGTGTATTAATTAGCACACTAGGAGTAAACGTAACCCTAATTATTGTTTTTATAAGATCAATTTCAATTTTTATTAGATTAATGTATACATATTAACTAGGATATTTATATTGCTATGTGTATAGTTTTATTTATTAATTATGGTAAAAAATAGTGTGTTAGGACTTTTAATAAGGTTTACAAACCTTATATGCATTGTGTGAATGTATTTTAGTACCCAATAGTTTTATTACTTAATTGGTAATATAAGATGTTTTATAATTACTGTTTTGGTGCCAAAATGGCTTATAAATAGTGCAATTAACTGTTAATTGATATTCTGATGAAGTCCACATCCTTGTGGATGAAAGCGCTTAATCTTGTGTTGGTGAATTAAAGAATTTAGTAAAAGGCTGCTGCTTTGAAGGGTGCAATTTTTCAGTGAATCCTTTACAGTTTGGGCGTGTTTTTCGTTTTATTTTGGACTTACATGTAATATATTGATGTGCCTTTCAGAATGACTGACCCCATAATGTACTAGGGCTGGTTTGCTAGTTGGTGTACAGTCAGAGGTGTGAGATGAAGCTGTTGACTGCTATGCTGCACTTTATGTGTTAATAAAGAAGCTGTTTTACTTCAAATGTTGGTGTCTTCCAACAATAGCACCGACAAGAACAAGATGACTGGTTGATTAATAGTGAGCACTATGGCACATACTATAGTGCATGCTCTTTTTCGTTGCTGTTGTTCATATGACTCAACCCAAACCAGTGGCTTCTGTACCTTTGCATAATCAGCTCATTCTTTTTCCTGATAAGGGCAAGAGATAGACTCCATCTTAGACAGAGTGACAGCCTGTCATTCTTAGTTTTGGACTGAGCCTAATCTGACAATTTGTTCCTCCACACTGAGGATGAAGTAGAAAGTAATCCATTGTAGGAATCACGTGGGTCCTCCTCCTTCTAGTCCATACAAAGTCCAATCTTCACAGTGACTAGAGGATGCATTATGCTTTGACTTGTGTTAGAATGTGCTTTCACATGTTAACCTAACAATTCTATTTGCAACATGCAGTTGCATTCTACTATAATACCCTGACTTACTGACTGGTATCAGCAATGCAATGAGTCTACCTGTCTCCCATCCTCAATACTGTTTAGCTGACATTGGCCACTTACTCCCCTTCTCTGCACCTAGCTCTTCATGCTTCTCAAACCACTAATCAAACTCTGGTTATCTGGGATACTCTCAGGTCTTTATCCCTCTATTCTACAAGGCCAGACATAGTACATAATCTTTCGTTCTCTTCTAGGCACACCACTGTCACATCTCTCTTCCAATTATGGTAAAATATTTTTATGACAACAATGTATATCCGTTTGGTCCATTACGTTCTAAACTACTTTCCCAGATGCACTAAACTTACCACTATTTCTTCTATGTGCACTGATGCTAGACAAAACATTTGACAGGCCACATTTACTGCCCTCAATGACCTATGCTCATCACTGTAAAACTAAGGAATAATTTTTGATTCGATGGACTATATTTGACTCTGCTGAATCCGTACTAATTTAGGGCAGAACCAACTGTATTCAAGGCAAAGTAAAGAAGTCATAACAACAATAACTACAGTATCTCCCTATGAATTTTAGCAGTCAAAAGGGTCTTCACTTAGTCATATCCTGTAAGATAAAAGTCAGATGGTTATTGTTTTTAGCCTATTTGTGAAATATCATCATTAAGTAACACAACTGATGGGTATTTTTGTGGGTTTATGCTGAGCATGTAATATAAACTCTTAAAGAATGTGATTTGTGTAAATGAATTCTGTTGATTTATTGAGTTTTATGTGTTCTGTTTCATTAAGGACTCCTTCTTTGAAGGAATTTGAATCAGTATTGCCCCATCTCTGACCTCTTCCCAGGAACCTGCAACCATATACATTTTCATAAAGCAAAGGTGGGAGGTTGATGTAGTGGTTAAGGTGTTTACCTTACAGACACATGGTCTTGGTTTTGATCCTTACAGAGGGTAATTAGCTAGGTTCAAAATGGCTCAAATGGGCAGTTAGTCTAGTATGAACCTATCGCACAGATTATTTGGCAATCTGATTCATTTTAACTTGTATCCCCACAGGATGTTACCTCTGCCAAAGTCAACTACCATGTTTTTATTGTATTTTACATGGTATTGATGTTCTTTTGTCTTTTTGCATTTTTTCTCAAAGTTGGCCTTTGGATGATTTTATGAGTGATTGTAGTTTTTGCTATGTACTGATCTGAGACGCTTCCCTTTTAGGGATTTTTTTCTCTGTCGTAGTAGCTTCCTCCCTCCTGTTGTAAAGTTTATTTTATGGGGGGGTCCCAGACCGGAGACCTTGGGCCTTTGGGGGGGGTTTTCTGGGGTATTTGGGGATTACAATGGATCATTCTTTCTTTGTGTGCATATAGAGAAGGCATGTGTCAGCAGTGTGTTGTGGGGTTTGGTTTCTGGCACTGGCTGGAGGGAATTACAGTGTAGGTGTTTTAGTTTGTGAAGTTTGCTTGTTGACTTTTCTTTTCTGTGGTCTTTTGGAGGGATGTGGCCATGGGGATGGGGATTTGGATTTATGGTAATTTGGAAGGGGATTATACTCTGATCTGGAGCATTTGGTCCCTTCGTTTTGCTCCCTTGTGTCCCCATGTTTATGTCTTCTTTCTCTAGTATGTTGTGGGAATTGTGACTAGTTGTTTCATTTGATTTAATGAATTCTAGGTAGGTGTAATAGGAGGTGTTTGGGCTGCAAGAACATTGTGGCTGTTTGGGTAGTTGAAGTCTCCCGTGTTGGGATGATTGCTGAACATTCATACTCTCCAGTGTCTTCAGGAAGGCTGTGTAAGGTGTTGTGGGTTGGCTGTGTGGAGAGGCTGAGGTGTGAGAGAGAGGAAGCTTAAAGCATGTTTGTTGGCAGGTTAGTTTTGCCTGATGTTATTTGCACAGCTGTTGCCACTAACCTGGAGGTGTGGAGCCAGGTATCTTTGATGAAAATGGATCATCCCTGATTTGTGGTTGCACTCCCCTTTTTTTTGGAGAAAGCATGATATGAGGTAAACTGAAACATGATAGGGTGCCTTTCCTGGCAGTGCAGGGGTTTAGAAGTCACTGCACAGACATCTCAAGTCACTGAGGGTCATGTTCTCTCAAGGAGGAAATTTGCTTTCTGAGTGCATCTTGAGGACTTTGTTCTTTCATTGATGAGCATTATTAGGAGTGGTTTTTTTTTTTGTGTGTTTTATACAGGTACAGCACTATTGGGGTGGCACTAAAAGGGTAGCACAGGTGCTGGCCAATGGCCAATATCCAAAAGCCCAGAGGTGTCAGCAGCCTTGCTTTTCATAGCATGTCAACCACGAATCCAACATAATTTCCCCAAAGCAGACAGACATTGGACCCTTTGAATTAAACTTAATTTTGTAAATAAGTGTTGCTGTAAAACATATCATTTTTGTATGTAAGTGCATTGGGGGTCAGGGGTTGAGGTAGATGCATGGTCATAGTTATAGGGATACCAGGTCAATTACATTTCTCGTAAGATGTAGTCATGTAGTTTAGGTCACACCAGCATGCTTTCACTGCCACATATTTGTTGACAGAGCTCAGTGAGCTGAGTGCATGTGTGTGCTAAGTGTGTCTGACTGTGACCTTATGGATTCCCATTAGGCGGCTTCTAGCTTACTGTGACCTTTCCTTGTTCAGTCTGGTGTTGTACAGTCTGTGGTGGCGGATGTGTCCTGGCTATTAGTTATGTGGCTGTTTGTTGTGTAGGCTTTGTTGTTAATGTGTGGTTGTTGTTATGTTTTGAGGTGTTGGTAGTTGCTTGTTTGGTGTACTATGTGAGGTGGTGGTTGCTTGGGTGTCTGGGTTTTGCAAGCCTCTGTTGTTTGCTGTTGTTTAATCAGCGCCTTTTTTAATGTTTTAGTTCTGTGTGTTTCTGGTTTTGTTTTGTGATTGTTGGTTTACTGTCTATGAGGTTCTATGGTGTTTGGGTTTGTACTGAATCTCCTCAGCCTCCAGTTTCCATATTGTGTGAGATAGAGAGCTCAGCCTCCAGTTTGGCTATGCTGGGTGTCAATATACATATATTTAGCATATGAGAGAGGGTTGTCTGTGTACATGAGGCAATTGAGAACATGGTGTAACATTGTCTCAAGATTCCCAGCAGGACCAGGCAAAAAGATTGTTTTTTTTTTTTTTTTGTAGAAATACACAGAAAATGCAGAGACAGTGATAACTTAGTTACAGGCTAGCACACTTTGGGTGGGCAGCCTCCTGTAGTTTAAAACAAACAAACAAGCAAAAACTTTCGGCTAAATCGACTAAATGAACAATAAAGTTTGCAGAAAAGCAAAATAGGCTAGTAAAAAAAAAAAACAGTTCAGGCTAGTTTAAAGTAAGCAACAGAAGCTATTTTCAGTGAAAAAAAAGCTAATATACTTAAATCCAGAAGGTTCTTTTTTGATTATTCCATTATGTGCTACTTTATCTGTCCTAGTAACAGATTTTAAAGACAAACATGACTTGTATGCCTTAAACTGAAAATATATATTCTTCAGTATAACACAAAACACTGCTGTCAGAGCACCATTTAGCAGAAATAAGTAGTACGTAGGTGTAATCCCAAATTCTTAAATAAATCACAGCAAGTAAAAGATAACAGTCGGTGTTCCAAAGGCAGTATTTTGTGTTTTGGTGGCACTTGGTTCTGCTTCTGTGTTGCTTTTTGTTTATATTCTTCAGTATATTCAGTATTACATTGTACTAATATGTTGTATCTGATTCACATTCTTCAGTACAGTATCTGAAAATAATTTCATAATTTATTTTGCAGGGAAAATCCATCTAGGCAAAAGTCCATTTTCAGCAGCAGTGCAGCGAGAAAAGCTGCATTGGTTACATTTTGATACCTATACATACAGTTCTAGTATCTTCATCCAACATATTAATAATACTACTAAACGTATGCAGCAGTAGTATTGCATTAGTAGCAAAAACAATAATAGACATATGCAAGTAATATGCACATTAGTGAAGAAATGTAGCGTCAGCTTACATACAATACCTATACAAACAATAAACACTTTAGTGAAGAAATGTGGCATTGCCTTACAGTGTTAAAGCAAGACTAAATGTTGCATAGTCAATATACTGCAAGTCATAACAGCAGTAATAGAAATATACAAAAATGTCAATGTTACTGAAGAAAACGTGTAATGATACTAGTAGTACTTGGAGCAGCATAATACAGATGCCCAAAGGAGAGTAATTACTTATAGATATTAATTGAAAAATAAGCAAAAAGGTAAAGATATAAAATTCAATGGGGGAGAAAAATAAAAAAAAAATGATGCAAATAGGCATGAAGAAGTTATGGGTTGAGTTAGTAGGATGGAAAGGTTATAGTATGAAGTAAAACAGAGAAGAATGTGTAAAAGGAAAGAAGAAAGTGAAGGAAAAAGATCTGGTGAATAGAAGGCCAGGAAGTAGCTATAATCTAGAATGATAAAAACAGGAAAATGTAAGAGGAAAGAAGGAAGTGCAAGGAAAAGGGCTGTTGATGGAAGGCAAGACAGTAGCTGTTACCTGGAAAAATAGTTCACTGTAAAAGTGCAGATGTGGGAAAGCAACTTCTGGCTTTTTCCTCGTTAGGGGTTGCCACAGTGGATCACCCGTTCACTCATGATTGGCAGTGGAGTTTTTTTATGGTGTTGAGTTGCCAGCCCAGTGCCCAACCTTCTACAGAATGCACACACACTCACACCTAGGGCCAATTTAGAGTGTCCAGTCCACCTACAGCATGTCTTTGGGATGTGGGAGGAAACCGGAGCACCTGGAGGAAACCCACACAACCACAGCGAGGACATGCAGACTCTGCACAAAAGGCACCCCAGCCAAGGATCAAACCAGAGAACCTCTTGCTGTGAAGTGACAATGCTAACCACTGTTACCACAACGGCTGCCCTAGATGTGAGAAAGCAATTAATATTATAAATTTTGATGGTTGTTTAACTGGATTACCATGTGGGGAACATACACGTGGCCATGGGTTGTAGATGTTATTCCAGTTGGGTTTTGAAACTTCTGAAGATTTTTTGTCAGTTTAAGTTGAGATCCACAGTTTAATGACATAATTAGAATACAGTGAATTACTATCAGAATTTTTGATTTAGTAGTAATTAGAAGGGATATATTGCCTCAGTGTTTCTCACTAACATAAAGTGATATCGCAAGGTGCTTCGCAGTACAGGACATTTTTCATGGTTGCAGATTAGATTTAGGAAATGACACTTTCTCTATGCATCAAATAGGGGTGGTTCTAGGCAGTGTAGCTGTTTTATAATTACATAATGATGGCTTTGTTGGGTGTACTAGCAGCAAATCTGGCTGTTTTGTTATAGCATGCTTGTAGTTTCATTTTGTGGGAGTTGGTCAGCATTGTGAGAATAAGGGAACCATATAATAGACATGAGAGAAGGTAAGTTGTTGCTACAGATTTTCTACCAGTATTTGTGACATACTGCTTAGGGCGGCCATGGTAGTGCAGTGTTTAGTGTTGTCACCCCACAGCAAGAGGTTCTCTAGTTCGATTCTCAGCTGGGGTGCCTTCTGCATGCCCTCCCTGTGGTTGTATGGGTTTCCTCCAGGTGCTCTGGTTTCCTCCCACATCCCGAAGACATACTGTAGGTGGATTGGACACTCTAAATTGGCCCTAGGTGTGAGTGTATACATGTGTGTGCCTTCTGTGGAAGGCTGGGCACCGGGCTGGCAACTCAACATTGTAAAACTCCACTGCCAATCATAAGCAGACAGGTGATCCACTGTGGCAACCCCTAACCAGGAAGAAGAAGATTTGTGACATACTGCTTAGCCATAAAAAGGGAGCCACATTTTTCTTGCTTTTTTTTTTGTTTATTACTTGAAGTTACATGTTGGTTGAAGTTTAGATCATCATCTATTAGGAGATCTAGTACTTTAATCTGTGCTACAGTCTCAATTTTTGATGTGTTGAATTATTGAGACTGACATAGACTATGTCTAAAATAGAGTTTAAAAATCAAAGGAGAGATACCTATCTATAGCATACTAGGAGAAGGAATGTTACTATCCTTTTAGTTTTGCTACTCAAAAACCTTATTATGTTTTAGCTGTGCTTATCATGTTTAAAAGTAATATGCCATATCCTTAAATATAAGACTTATTAAATGCTAGTTTGTTATAAATTAAATAACTACATCCTCTAGCAATGTACACCCTTAATAGGTTATACAGCAATGTACACAGGTAACTGCTATGAAGTTTTATTAAAACTCACATGCACGTCAGAATGTGACACCTGTCCATCACTATTGCATTTGGCAGGTCTTGGGCTTGTTGGTTGTAGCAGGATATAGTTTGATCTTTTACTGGGGGAGGAATATTGGTCTTGAGACAAGGTATGACTTAATGGCATCCAGGGATTTAGACAAATAACACTGTAAGAGAAAGAGATGATGGAGCAGTTTAGTTTGTCTAGCATAGAAAAGGAGGATTTAAAACTGGATTAGAAAAACAATATTAGAAAAGCCAGAGAAATACTACAGTCGATCTGTTATTGACCACCCTACAGTTCCTCCAAAGGCACATTTGAAGTTTGGTAGCATAAGTCCATGAAGATGCCCTTCAAGGAGTGTGGGAAACAGGCAGAATTAAAATATGATAGTTACAAACATAACATATTAAGTATTGCATTCAACAGTGCCTAAGTAGGCTGTGTCAGGTTGGAGAAGGCTTATGTTCCTAAGCAGAAAACATATTTTTGTTAAGTGAAATCTTCAATACTGTAAAACAGAAAAATGTGTTTAAAAAGTCTAGTCCAATGCATATAATTCTATAACTGTTCATGTGGATGTCGAACACATCAAGGGACTGTGGCATGGTCAAAGGAAGTACTCATGTGGATGTCAAAGACATCGAGGTGATGTGGCATAGTTAAAAGACATGGCCATGTTAATGTTTACCACATTCAAGATGATACAGTATGAGTAAAAGAGATGGTCATGCAGATGTTGAGCACATCCAATGCAATATATTGTGGGTAAAAGAGATGGTCATACAGACGTTGAGCACATCTCAGGGGATATAGTATGAGTAAAAGAGATGATCATGCAGATGTTGAGCACATCTCAGGGGATGTAGTATGAGTAAAAGAGATGATCATGCAGATGTTGAGCACATCTCAGGGGATGTAGTATGAGTAAAAGAGATGATCATGCAGATGTTGAGCACATCTCAGGGGATGTAAGATGATTATGCAGATGAAAGAGATGATCATGCAGATGTTGAGCACATCTCAGGGGATGTAGTATGAGTAAAAGAGATGATTGTGCAGATGTTGAGCCAGATGTTATCTCAAGATGATTGTGCAGATGTTGAGCACGTCTCAGGGGATGTAGTATGAGTAAAAGAGATGATCATGCAGATGTTGAGCACATCTCAGGGGATGTAGTATGAGTAAAAGAGAGAGATATATGGGGGGGTAAAAGAGAAGCTCACACAGAAGGGAAATAGTGTAGGTAAAAGATATGCTGTTGTGGGTGTTGGTAACTACTGAGGGTATAGCATAATGATAGCAAGATTATAGGTAAGGGGAGTTTGCAAGGTATAAGAACTGCAAAGTTAGGGATTGTATACTATTTATTCTAAGTTGTATGTATAGGAGGAGGAATCCACATTGGAAGTGAATGTGTAAAAACACACATATAGACACACACACACACACACACACACACACACACACACACACACACACACACACACACACACACACACACACACACACATACAAACACAGACACAAGCAGACTTGAGCATACTCTTACATACCTTCCCTTATGGTCACATTTTTGTGCTCTATTTACAAGGATTTGCAGTCTGGGAAGGAGAAGTTGTTTTACTTTACTCTGTGTAGATGATATCCCATTGAAATAGATACATGTAAGCAGCCAAATTCCTGCATGCACATGTATTTTGCACACTCATCTGCACAAAAATTAGCTAATACAAACATCTTAGAGTCCCACTGCTAGGGTGTTTGCTGTCCAGAGCAGAGTACTGGAATAATAAGGGACTTCAATATGCCCCTTGTCCTGACCACCACATTCATATATGGTGCCTAACCTTTTATTGTACTCAGTATGTGTATTCCTATAATCACTACATTTTAAATATGTGTACTGTATTTATTACTATCTTGGTATTTATTAGCACATACAGCTTTTTTTTTCACCCCTCTTCTGTTGCTGTACACAATCAGGTATGTTTGGTATTTATCTTGGCATTTATTTGTACGTACAGCTTTTTTTTTTTCACTCTTCTGTTGCTGTATGGCATCAAATATGCTGTACCCTAAAATAATGAAAAACATTTATTTATTTATTTATTTATTTATTTATTTATTTACATCTGTTTACCGGGAAATTCCGACTGGACACAGGTCCTTTTTCAGCAGATGCCCGGGGAGAAATGCTCCACATCATGTACATGATAACTAGAGATACAAAGTTGCTGCAAATAGTAAACAACATTACAGGTTGTTGGCTTTAATACAATAACAAGATATTGGTTATCAACAGTATGTACAGTAAATGTTGCAAGTCAAGATAGTTTTTGTCATTTATAATATTAGTAACAAAGTTGTCAGACAATATGTTCAAGTATGTAAAGACAAATAGCTATTTCTGACTGAAGATGTTCATCTCTTTCATTTTCCTTGTCACCGATGTCCTTGCTGCCACTTGCTTTCTGATGTCGACATGCTGTACCCTGATGTACTGAAAAAAATGTCATTGCTCCTCTTTTCTTTGTCACTAGTGACCTCACTTCCATTTGCTATCTGATTTCACATGATAGGATAGCTTTAATTTATGCAAAAGTAACATAGTGGGAAATTTCGCTTTATGAATTTTTTAGGCACTGCACTCTTGCTAAGCTTCCATATTCCATTTCTGAGGTATGCATACCATTTGCACGGTGGGAAAAAAAATTAACAAAACTGCTACAGCACATCAGCATTTTTTTGATAATACGAAAGTCAAAAGCAGGACCTACTAGCCATACTTGTTTAAACTATTAAAGAGTCACTCATCTAACATAAATGCTAGAAAATTCTTAAGATGTCAAAATATCAAGAAAAAAATATGTGTGGAATTAATGAGGCCTGACACTTTCCATGTTGGGGTAAACTCCCACTGGATAACATTGGATATAACAATGCTTCATTTGCGGTTGTGCAACCATATATCAGTGGCATTGTACGTATGTATGCAGACCACGGCAAAGGTGCAATTTATCAGTAAATTACATTTCCTTCAGAGTAGTAGCAGCCTGTGATTGAAAAGTAAAGATGAACATATATATCTGATGTTAAACAATCATTCATTCATATCTTAGAGGCTGACAGGTAGTATAATGAGTTTAGCTGGAAATTATACTTGAAAGGTGAGTAGGAAACAAATTATAGGTCAAACATTTTTCCTGCTTAACCTTCAGACTATGATTTCTGGTAGTTCTCACACCAGATAGTATTATTCCTCTTAGTAAAATGATTTTCCTAATTATGGAAGCTCTACCTATCATTTAACTTGGGCAACAAAATGCTTTCCCCACTGTACTATGACACCGGTGTTGATGAAATTAAGCCAAATGAGCATCAGGACCAAAGCACCTAATTGGAGTGGTAGGTGGATATAACTCATCACTGCAAAAAACAAACAAACAAAAAAACATTTTTGTAATTTAATTTAACAGCATGGTATGCATGAACACATGCACACACACATACAGTGTGAGTGTACATGTGTGAGTACACATGCATTTTGTGTGTGTGTGTGTGTGTTTATTTATATAAGAATAGAATTTAGGGAAGAATAAAGACATAAGTAATTTTTTTAATCATGTAAAAGTGGTGTATTTATCCATTTTAATTTAAAAAGCTAAGGTAAACGTGCTTACATTTAAAAAGTTTGTTTTTTTCTTTGCCCCTACCCATCTTGCTTTAGTGTGGAGTCTGAAATATGCTTAGTTGGTTTGAAGACTCGTTTTGCAGTTCATCATGCATAGGCAACGATTCTTAACAAGCTGAGTTACTTAATTATTTTATGATGTAAGATACATTATCTAAGAACTGTATTTCAGTTATCAGAGTGCCATGCTTTTATGAACTGGATAGTCTAGTCATTGCCTCACACATATGAAGAGGACACTTGTGGTCTCCACACATCACCTGACAGAAACAGCTTTCTGTTTATTTCCTTCTGTAACTTGATATACTACTAGGTGAGAAGTATAGACAAGGTGACAATTTAGTGAGCACTCAGTTTATTTATTAGTTGCTGCTGTTGTCCCGATTGCTACTACTACAGTAAGGATTTGTATCTTCTTGTAAGAATGCTTTAGTAATTAACTTCAGTGGGAAATCACATGTAAGTTCATCTCTTTTAGTTGCAATTGACTTGCTCAGCTACTAATATTTGCTTAGAGTTTTGACCTTCCGGGGACTTACAGGTATCATGAATAGTCTAATTTAATTTGTATATTGGTTCATTCTGGCAGGACTCCCCACACTGTTATGTAATGAGAATACCTTCTCCTGCTGCTTATTTATTTTTGAAGACATATGTCTGTTATTTCACTATTAATGTGAAAAATGTACATCCTGTAGTTAACACAAGTTGGAATAGAAAATAGAAATAAAGAAATGTTGGTAGTTAGTGCAGACAACTAAAGCTCTGAGGTATTAATAAGCTGTTTCTTGTCCCCATGGTACAGTGTTTGACAACCGTCAACCGCTAAGCAATCATGCAACCTAGACATACCACAGAATTGCCAAGAGATGTTTTATAACCAAACACAACTCCCTTTTCATGACCCAAGATCACAGGTTGCTTTTTTTCTGCAACATAAACTGAACTTGTGGAAGGCATCAAAAGAAACTGTTAGCTGGAACTTAAAACTGCTTAATTTGTACTGCAGTCACTGCTGAGAAGATATTTTTGAAACCAATATGCTCAGTGGACACAAATATTAGATAGCATTCATGAATGCAATGTTGTAAATGGACAGCTCATGTCTCTGTCACATCAAATGCCTGATAGTGGACACTGGAATAGGTTAGTGGAAGCAGAAGGCTGGTTCTGGATTACTGTAACAGCATGGTGCACTGAACTAGTGCAGTGTGATTCTCTGCACAAATTATTATGCTAAAGGGGTTGGAAGGGTAGCCTAATGGTTAAGGTGTTTGCCTTACAAACACAAGGTGCAGGATTTGAACCTCACAAGGGATAATTGGCTAGGCTTAAAATGGCTTGTATGGGCAGTTAGCTTAGTACTAACCTAAGAACCTCAGTATAATGGCCAAATTAGGAAGTTGGTGGGAGCAGGAGGACAGTTTGCTACTGCCATTGTGGTGAGGGACTTTAGATTTTTTCTACCAAGTTTTACAGAGACACAACTCATGATGAAACTCGATGGATTTTTGAAAAGTATTTTTGAGGTTGCAGGAAAGCCATTGTTATATTATTTAAGATGTTAGGGCAAAGGAAGCTGTAAGTTTGCTGCTGTGAAATTTGATAAATAAAATACAAACTTGTGAACATATACTGCCTTTTGCAAAGGTAGAACTTTGCCGTAGAAATGTAAAATGTTTACTGCAAAACAAAGGGTTCAAGAATTCCAGCAAAGTACATCTGAATAACACAAAGTTTAAAAACACACTACACAAACTATCCCTGTGATTCAGAAGCATGCTGACTGCAGAAGCCTTAATACCATAGGTTTCTGCATAGCTGAGCAATTCAAAGACTGCTCTCCTGTCACTGCTTTCTACTGGCAGTGGCCACATTGTGGAAAATAGTCTTACTGATGAAGCTGCATGCAAATGCTGCAGTTTGGGGGAAATGTAATATACAAATTAACCATGCACCTTCCCCAGCAGATTAATTAAATAGAGTGACTCACTTTACAAGTTATTAATTAACTAATTTAGATAGTTAGTTAGTTAGCTAGTTATTGCAAAGAGAAAAGGAGAACACTGTCTTTTGACAGTGTTAACCAATTCACCCCTGTGGGAGTGCTTGCAGCATGTACCTTGACTAAGGGTAGGTATCACAGAACATGAGGCCGTGTGCATCTGTGTGTGTGTGTGTGGGTGGTTGTCCTGTGTGTAATTGTGCTTGGCTGTATGTGGCAGTGTGTATGCAAAATTGTTTCTTTGAGTCTGCAAGGGCCTGTTTGTGACTGCTTGAATGAGTGTGTGTTTGCATGGGTGTGAGAATGTGAGTGTGTACTTGTGTGCGTTGGGTTGACTATGTTACCACAATGCATGGGCTGGTAGGGTGAATACTACAGCAGCACAATTCAGAGACACTGCCATTAGCTGCTAGTCAGCTGCTTTTCCATGCAGCTTTATTTTGTCACTGATGTTTAAGTTCTTATTGTTTACTGTTTACTCTGACTGACCAGGCCGAGCTAGCCAACTGGCATTGGTGGCGAAAATCTCTCTGAATCTCCAGAATCTCAAGGTGTATGTGCTCCAGTGACCAGTATAGCTGAATTTGCATGTTCTTTGATTTCTTCATATTGCTTTTAAAATAATGTTGTGGCTGTGGACCGTAAACACGCAAGTATTATTAAACATTGCAAGATATCGGAATACAAGGTACCTGATTCCAACTACCTGAATTTATACAACTTAGCATGTTTTTACATTTATCATCTCTGATGTAAGACTGCAATTGTGCAAGCCATCAGTTCACCTTTGCAAAATATTTTTTTTCTTTTTCCCACAACTGTGAGACTATGGAGTTAATATATATAAGTAAGGGTGTGTGAGGGTGATGCCATACTCAGATGGTAATATGGGGCTTGACCTCAAACCCCACCCCCCAAAAAAATGGTACCTATGTAATATCGAAACCAGGTTCTAAACAACTCACTTGGCTCATTGTGTAAGTAACAAAAAAAACACTTCTCAACTAATGTACCAGACATTTGCTAGAGTTTGACTCATCCATTTTCCAGCAAAAAAAAAAAACACTTTTCAACTAATGACACCTGTAGTTTTGCCGAGTTTAACTCATCCAGTTTTGTTATTGGGGTGTATATTCTGAGTGCTAGTTAAAATATTCTCATAATATAAGATCATAATTTGTAAACATTACTTAAAAAAACAGTACAGCACTGCATACGCAGTAGAGATTTATTTCCCAGTAACACACCTGTTACAATCTTAACCTCATTAAATACAATCCATCAGCATTGGTATATTAACATGTTACTTCTTAACATCTTCTTAACATGCTTTGTCTTCATCTGAGCCACTGTACATATTTGTTTTGACTCCAACCTGAGACACAAATGAAATACTCCATATGAATCAGTTCAACCACTCCAATAACAAAATAAATACTTTTAAATCATTGGAGAAAATATTGTGTGCCATATGTCTATAGAGAGATAGATGTGGCTGCATGAATGTGTGTGTGTGTGTGTGTGTGTGTGTGTGTGTGTGTGTGTGTGTGTGTGTGTGTGTGTGTGTGTGTGTGTGTGTGTGTGTGTGTGTGTTGGGTAGTTGTGCTGTGGGAGGTAAATATGGGAGACCAAGTCTCTGTATTTGTGCATGAGTTTGTTTGCATGTATGTAGCAGTGCACCTGTGAGTGTTTCCTTGAGTGTGCAAGGGCCTGTTTTTGGCTGCTTTAATATGAGTGTGTATGTGGGTGTCTAAATGTGTGTGACTTCACAAAGAAGAAAAAGATAACCAAGCATTCTCATGCTCATGCTACCCCAACAAATGAAGTACAAAACCCACAATTAAACCAGTGGAAGTCCTCATTCTCTCTAATCATTTACAGATTCTTCAAATTACAGGAGCAACCCCTGTATGCAGTGAACTGTCCCTTCCTCAAGTTCCATACCACATTTTCAGATATCTTGAGGTAGGGATATATGCTTTACTACACCAGTTAACATGCTGCACTAATGATGTAATCTACTTCTCCCCCCTACAGTCAGCTGTACCTTCCTGTACACTGAATGTACATTGTCTTTAGCTGTGAAAATAGTCATTTAACAGCTGTCTTTGTTTGAATTGCTGTGGTGAATGGGGTACTCCCATGGACTATTATCTAATTTTATCTTTCTTCAGTGTATTATTCATTTATCTGTGGTGTGATTATTTTCTGTCATGGGTATGCTGGTAAATATAGAATTTATTATTGCTGTTTCTTCCCAATGCATGCCTTTCAACTTATTTACTTAAGGCATTTTCTGAACAATATGAATTACGGAACTCAGTAATGTCTTGCATCTGCCCTCATTAGACCAGATATCGAATATAATGCCCCCTTTCATGTATCTGTCCAGACACATGAAATGACTGGAATGGTCACAGTGATACCACACTAAAAGGATACAAGGCCTAAACAACATTTCCTACATGGACCAATTCAAAGACTTGTCACTATACTCGGCATCCTACATACTGCTAAGAGGTGACCAGTGTCTGACATACAAGGCACCGTCTGACTCACTGATGGATTTACTGCACATCAGCAAGTCAAATGGTATCAGAAGTAGTTGGTCTAGGGATCTTAACCTCTTCTGCAACATCAACAGAATGGTTTGGAAAGACAGATATACCTTGCAGACAAGGGAGCCCGCAGGATTTTTTGCAGGGGGGTGCAAACCCAGAGCCCCACCCACATAGCTCACATGGCCATTCCAGTGTCCCATTACTTGGCTATTTCTCCCCATTTACTGTAGACACTGTTCAAATCTGTGTGCATACTGTTTTATGCTTTAGTTCTACAATGATTACAGGCAGTTGGATTTAATTTACAACTTTTATTTCAAACATTATAGCCCAAACACTGAGACATTTACTAATCCTAAACAAACCAATAGTCTTACAATGAAAACAGACTTGGCATTAAAGCTTCTCTACTTTTGAAACTCACATTCAATGAAACAGCATTGAAACCCACATTCAAAGAAAATGCATCTGGCCAGTGGCAGGTTATTTACCTTTGAACTGTTTTGAACTGTTGCAATAGGCTCCTTGCACACCGTTAGGGCCATGCAAAAGTTATTTGATTTACCTGATTGTATTAATTATAATATATAATTGAATTATATCCCTTGTATTATACAGCAACACTCGTTTGAATGTCTCTGCTGAAGTAAAAGTAATCTGAATAATTCCACATTAAAGATATCTGAAACTAATGAAGATGTTGTTGCTAGAAAACAACTGTATATTTCAGTGTTTCATCTACAAATTCAGTGCCTGCAAGAATAAATTGCCTATGTTAAATTAAAAATGGTAAGCTGGTATATTGCAATAGAAAATGGATGACAAGCTGAAAAACAGGTTCATAGTTATTAGGCATCTCATCCAAAGGAGGACATCCTGAGGACTGCAGCATACAAATGTATATGCTGTAGGAATAGAACCTCAAGCCTTTACATTAAGATGCAAGTATTCTACTTGTGGTGCTACTAACATAGCTTTAAAACTTTATACCACAATAGAGATACCATTTGCTAAACAAAACAGTTGCACATTGTAAATAGACTTGGCATGAGCAGCAGTGAACTTAGCTCTCCTTAAAACTCACAGTTCCTTGAAAATGCACTTGAAAATTCCACCTGCTAACTCTAACTTGGGCATTTCACTTTCTCTCTCACAAACATACCACACCCCTCAAGGCCTCAACCTTAGTGCAAGAAATCTGGACAAAGCCTAAAATAAATAGGGACAGATTATAAATATGGCTCTCAGAAACTTAGAAAATTGCAAGAGTAACAGGATTTGTGTTAGTATGCATTTTTCTAAATGACATGACATCTAAAACTGAAATGTCTCATTATTTAGCAACTTCAATCCTTTTAGGAGGAATATGGGGCAAAAATCTGGACAGCTGAGGGGTATGCTACCTCCCTCTTATACACACACCAAATAATTCTGGTCATACTTGAATTAGTTCTGGGAAGGTTGCACTGAATGGCGAGCTGAAGTGGGTGAAATCCTGGTAGCCAGTGATAACTGATCTGCAGCTCAGCAATGTGGAACATTAAAGCATTTTAGTAGAGCATTGTTTCATCACTACCTATTGTGTTTGCACATAAGCTGTAGTTATTTCAAACATTTGCCTTTTTGGATTACTACAGAGTACAGTTACCCACCACAGCTATTGTGTTTTGACTTCAGTGTGGAGCTAGTTGTTGCAGGGCTTGGCTTTTAAGTAAGGTAGCAATGCTTATTTACCATATACCATTAAAGCCACTCAACTACAAGTGTACTAACACACAGACACTGCTATAAGACACTGGTCTCCAATAAAATGTAATGAGCTTCTGAAAATACTGTAATCCTGTCCTTTTATTACAATGAATATAAAATACTTGAAATAAGGTAAAAGCTCATAATCTTCAATCGACAAAACTACTTTTCCACACTTTAAAACAATAATAAAATCAAACCCTCAGAAATTTTGGAAAGGTATCTCTACTCTACTTAACCCCAGCAAACCAGATACCCAGACCCCTGACCAAGACTTGGCTACCCAATTTAACTCTTTTCATTGAATCCATTTCCAAATTAACGTCATCTTTCTTTAACACCACTACATTCTCCAAAACTCCTTACCATCCCCAGCCATCTCTCTACCCTACTCTGCTACTACTTCCTCATTCCCATCTGCTAACTCCCATCTCCACTCCTTCTCCTACTCCTACTACTTCATCAGCTTCATCTGCCCCTAATTTTCCCTCTTCACACTTTTTTCTCATTTAAACCTATACCCACTTCTACTATAAAGAAACTCCTTATGAAACTGAAGCCATGCACCAATGCTCCTGATAACATCCCTTCTTACTTTCTTAGCAAGGCTGCTGAAGCAATCTACCCTATTAGCATTTTAATCAACGCTCTATCCAAGAATGTATAGTACCCCAAGTCTGGAAAAGGGCCTTTATCATACCTCTACATAAAGGTGGCAACAACAATGTTACTAATTTCCCCATCGCTATTCTGTCCCCATCTCTAAACTCCTAGAAAAGTGTATCCAACTACAACTCCTTCCACATCTCTTAGATAATCACCTACTAACTCCCACACATGGATTCAGACCACATCATAGCACTATGACCGCCCTCCTCTCCTTCCTTGAAACTGTAAATAAAGCCCGTGACTCTGGCCAAATTGTTTCTACCCTACTACTCGACCTCTCTAAGGCCTTTGACACTCTCACAGCCTGCTACTAACTAAACTTTCTAAACTTAACCTATCTCCCTCCTCCTTGAACTGGTTCTCCAGCTACTTATCTAACAGATCTCAAGCAGTCAAATGGAAAAAGGCCACCTCCTCATTTCTAAATACTCCTACTGGGGTACCCCAGGGCTCTATACTGGGTCCCCTTCTCTTCAATATATTTATAAATGATTTCCTCTATCCCATTCTCAGACATCATCCAATATGCCGATGATTCTGCTATTATCTGCTGCCACCTCTATCCCCTCACTCCTAAAACTGACTCAAGATGCTTTTACAACAACTGAGCAATGGATGAAAAGGAATCACCTAGCACTCAATGCCTCTAAAACCAAATGAATGTTATTCACCCCTCTAAGGCAACTTCTTTCAATATAAACACATTCCACATCTCTAGTCAAAATAATCTACCCCTGGAACTGGTGCCGAGACCAAGTTACTTGGGGTCCAAATTGATAACCAGCTCAAATTTAACTCCCACCTACAGTTAAATATCAAGAAAACCCATCAAAACTAGGTATGCCAAAATCATTACCTTACACCTGCTACCAAAATCACCCTCTCTACCTCATTTCTTATCCCCTCCCTTCTCTATGGAGCTCCACTCCTAACTAATCTACAGACCTCTCTAAAACACAACTTTAATCTTGCTACGACAAAATTGTCAAGTTCGCTACCAGCCACAAGTCCTCCACCCACCACTGTTCCTCTCTCCAAAAACTAAAATGGCTAGAGCTACCCAGTTATCTCACATATACTCAACTAAATCTTGCACATAAGCTCATTTTCAACCCCTCCTTGTCCCTCCCTTTCATCAGCCTTTAAAATGCACCTTCCTGCTAGAGTATTAAGGTCCAACAATCAAAATCTATTAGAAGTATATAAACCAACTCGTCCCCAGGCAAAAATCTTCTGTCTTATGGCCTTGCAGCCTTTGGAACTCCCTACCACCTTCCATTCACCACCCCAACCATTTTATATTTAAGATCTCTTCACTCACATCTAGTATCCCAGTGGGAATGCTCTTGCTCCCACCCACATAACTAATACTTGCAAACTCCATCTTCCTTCTTCCTCTGTTTCCTCCTGCAACTTTCCTAATTACCCACCCTAACTCATACATATTATTATTCCTACAATAAATCGGAAAGAATATACTAGGCCACACTTCCTAAGTATTGCTTCATGTCGTTATTACTTCTCAGTACTTTTGTGCATTGCTTCCTAATATGTTATTATTCCTCAGTATTGTCATGAAATGCTTCCAAATATGTTGTTATTTCTCAGTGCTTTTGTGCTAAATTTCCCTTTAGTCTGTATTACCTATTAATTTCATCACTAGATTGTACTCACTCTAGTTTTTGTTGTATTATATGCAAATTGTTATTTCTTGTATGATTAACTTCTGTGTAATTGTATAATTTGTATATCTATTAATAACCTACTTAGTTTTGGAGCTTTTCTCTCCAGGACTCCATTGGTTCATTTGGCCCAATGGACTATCCTGGCAAACCAACTGCAAATAAAATAAATAAATAAAATACTGTCATATGCATTTCAATACCAAAGGCTTATACATTATCTAGTCATGTAAATATTCTCTGCATGGCAACAACGAAAAGGCTTTCAATACTGGTAATTCTTTAACAATATGCTTACTAATGCTTACTTGCATCTTACAATGTCCGACAAGCTTACTAAAGCTTACTTGCATCTTACAATCTCCGACAAGCTTGCCTGATGTTAATTAAACCATGGCTACTTAAACAGAGCAACAGGGCACTGTGACAGCATACAGTTCCTGAATAAGAAGCATAAATCAACAGTACAAAAATCTGATAGAAAACCAGAACATTTTGCAAAATCAAAGACAGATGAAAAGCCACGGTCGTATTTGTGATCTACTTTGAATGGGGGAATAGCCTGCACACTTACACTGCATAACTGCTCCTTGCCTTCCATGGACACATCCAGAGCCACTACAATGGAGGGTGGGGTGCAATAAGTATGTCACAATTTGAAATGTCTCTGGCTGACAGTGATGGATCTGACACTCATACCTCTCAACTTCAGAGCAAGAAATCTGGACAAAGCCATACATAGAACTAGAAGTGGGGCACAAGCCCAAAAATAAGGCCAATTTTTAAATATTGCTCTTATTAACTTAACTAGAACAGGTAGATCTTGCATTAGTACAAATTTTCTGAAGGGTATAAAATCTGAAACTCAAATGTCTGCCATTATTTTCTAACTTCAATCTTTAATGACTTGCCACTAATTTGCCAGAAAACCACAATTTTATGAAAACGGACCAAAATGTGATGCAAAAATACCTGTCAAAAAGGGACACCTTTTAATATGAACAGTTAACTTGAAGCAGCTAACAAAATAAGAGCATCCACATGCATTTCTGAAATAAAGGTAATCTATAACTGATCATTACAGTTATATATAATTGTAAACCCTCCACATTTTCTTCCAAAATTGCCATTTTGGAGGAGGGATTATTAGGGAGAGCAACATTTTGAGCCAGAATTGGGGACAATTGAGATGTTTGGATATTCCTAATCTACAAAGTGATTTGCACGTACCTCTCAACCTCTTAATGCAGGAAATCTGAACAAGGCCAAATAGATTGGGGAACATACAAACACTACTAAAAATTGCTCTTGTATAAACTTAAAGGCAGTCTTGCATTAGCATGCATTTTTCTGAAGGTTATGACATCTGAAACTCAATGTCTGTCATTTAATGGCTTCATTCCTAAATGATTTGCTAGAAAACCACAAATTTGAGGAACAAACCAAAAATAAGCAGCAAATATCTATTCATTCTGCAAAGATATGGACAGCTGAGAGGTATAGTTCAACCGGGGCCATCTGAGTTTGCTACCCCCCTCACAAAATCATGGTCAAATGGAGCCTGCCCCCTGCAGCCATTCCAATGTCCCATTCCTTGGTTATTTTGCCCCATTTATCATAAACACTAATGTGCATACTGCTTTACTTCTGCGATGATTTAGGATTTCATTTGAAAGTTTTATTTTGCATTTTACAACACAAACCCTAATACATATCTGTTAAAGCAATGCAGTCTCACAATGAAAATAGACTAACATTAAAACTTCTCCGCCCTTGAAACTCACATGCATTGAAACAGCACTGAAACCCACTTTCAGAGAAAATACATTTTGCCAATGGCAAATATTAACTCTGGGCTGTCTTCAAAATCATAGGCCCCTCGAACATAACATACACATGCTCTTTGATACACCTTCCTGACTGTATTACATTATATTCCTTGTACAATACAGTACAGTTGTTAGAGGGCATTTAAAATTTATTGTTTTGAACATTTTTCCAGTAAACAATGAAACAAAAAGCATCCACCAATGACAAAACTGCCCAATTCAGAACATTTCCATCATAAAAAGTCTACTCAAGTCCACCAGTATCAGTAAAAAATATACACAATCTCTGAAGTAGTAAACTCCACATTGAAAAAATTTGTAACTAATAAAGAGGTTGCTGCTAGCAAACACTGTATATGTCATTGTTTAATCTACAAATAAAGTGCCTGTTACCCTTAAAGAATAAATTGCTTTTGTTGCATGCAATAAAAAAATGAAAAGCTAGTAATACCGCAATAGGGAATGGATAGCAAACTGTTAACAGGTTCATAGTTACTAGGTATCTTTGCCAAAAAGACTGCATCATCCACCCCCTTTACAACATCAGCAATGCATTTACCTACTGTGGGAGTAGAACCCACAGCCTTCAGCATCTAAAGCAAGTACACTATCTGTTGTGCTATTAACAATGCAAGCAGACTAAACATAAGCAGCACTAAACTTTTGCTCCCCTGCAGCTCTCAGCTCCTTATAAAATCTACTCGACACTCAGCTGTATCTCTGAACTTTTCAGCACAAGAAATCTGGAAAAAGTCAAAATTTATTGGGGGACAAAAGGCCAAAAACCAGGGACACATTTTAAACATTGCTTGTATAATGTTTGAAAGTTGCTAGAATAAAATGCTGCATTACCACCATACATATCACTGCCACGTCTTGAACCCAGGGGACCCCATGCAAAACAGTCAGAGCAACATACCACTACACCAAATCAACTGTTTTGTGAAAGAGGAAGACTGAAACTTAAATAGCTACCATTTAGTGAATTCAGTTCTCACCATAGCACAGCTGTCAACCTCTTAGCACAAAATACCTGAACAAAGCCAATAATGGGTGACTACAACCACCAAACATTCAGTGAATTCAGTTCTCACCATAGCTCTCAATCTCTTAGCAAATAACACCCGGGCAAAGCCAGTAATGGGAGAATATAGCCCCCAAACATATTCAGTGAAATCAGTTCTTACCATAGCTCTCAACATTAGCAAAAACCTGGATGAAGCCAATAAATACCTGAACAAAGCCAATACTGGGTGAATACAGCCCCCAAACATATTCAGTGAATTCAGTTCTTACCATAACTCTCAACCCTAGCACAAAACCTGGATGAAGCCAATAATGGGGGGAATTCAGTCCCAAACACTACCTAAACAAAGCCAATACTGGGTGAATACAGCCCCCAAACATATTCAGTGAATTCAGTTCTTACCATAACTCTCAACCCTAACACAAAACCTGGAGAAGCCAATAATGGGAATACAGTCCCAAACACAGGGATACATTTCAAATATCCATCTTGTACACTTAGAAAATTGCTAGAATAAAAGTTTGTTACCATGCACTTTCTGAAGAATATGAAGTCTGATATTGAAGTGTGTCCATTCTTTTTAACATTTGTTAACCAGGAAAGTCTGACTTTGAAAAAAAAAAGCTAATTTTTAGCAGAGGCCCGGAGAGAAACACTCCAGACAGCCAAGAATAAAACCAGAGAACATGTAGCTGTCAGGCAACAAGGACACAAATGCAGAAACCACAGATTTTATGAGGAACAGAAAAAGTATGAGGGAAAATCCTGCAACATTTTTACAAATGGTGGTGGGTAGGGAATTCAGGCTCTTGCCACTTGGGCCCAAGGTACAGGGTTCAAGCCTTATTCTCTACCCACCACCATGTACACCTGGGGCATTTTACACACACACACACACACACCTCTGAAAGTGTCCCATCTTCTGTCCGTTTCAGGTCCCACACACACCTACCTCTGAAAGTGTCCCATCTTCCGTCCGTTTACTCCCGCTTGCTAGTCCGTTTCAGGTCCCATCTTCCGTTCGTTTCCCACTCACAAACTTCAAGATATGAGAGAGCGATGACGTCCACCTGGCGACTGGACTGTTAGCCCAGACTTCTTTCTTCTTAAAGAAGAACACGCGTTAAAAAAAAAAAAAAAAAAAACTTTTTTTGACATTATCTACTCAGCCGATTCCAGGGGGGTGCAAGTGCACCCCCTTGCACCTGCCTGCGGGCGCCCTTGCTTGCAGAGGATGCCATTGCTATGTAACAGACTCCCAATCCATGTAAAACAAATTTCATCCCTGTCAATATTCAAGATCAACTTAGATCTATGGACAGGAAACAGAAAATGTACTGCAGGACTGTTCCCTGTACTGTTAGTGGACAGAGGCAGCTCTTAAATTCTTTAACCAATGAATAGTCCCCATAAAATAATCTACAGTATGATCCCAGTTAAACTCAATAGGTGTAGTATGTAATCATCGGCCATTAAATGGGTATGGCCAATCTATAACCAAATTATATATGGTAATTAAAGCATAAAAAGGTAAACTGGTTAGGCTTAAAATGGCCTACAGCTAACCTAGTACTTATCTATGAATCAAGGAACCTATTACTAAATGGGCAAAAATATAAGGGAAAATCAGGGATATTCTGTAACATTCTTTATAGCTGAGAGGTAGGTCACGCTACTCTGTGAGTGATTCACTTTAGAGATTGTAGCTTGTCCACTCCTTATAAACTAACAGTGGATGTCTCCGACTAACTGTATCATATTTATAATGCTTCAAAAGTTCACTGCAATAACATGTCAAACAGATAAAATGCTGACATTTTTTTTAAACTGTGATCTGCCGATTTTATTTTTACTCACAGTACTTTGTAATATTTATGTAAATCCACATGACCAAATAGGAAAAAAAATAGTAACTAGCTGTGAAGCTGGAAGGCAGTGTCTTGATATTAGTCTTAGGGATAAATGTCACTTAATTAGGCCTTCTGGTTGTCACAGTTTAATCCTCTCTGTCTTGCACTAGAATAATAAGGCAGACGTGCCACCATGCAAACTGCATCCTCCTTGCACATTCTCTCATGCAGCTATTGCTTACTCTACTCTTGAAGACTGGCACTAATTTTAGGATGCAGCTAACCATCCTGTGGTTTGTACATGTGCACATAATTCCCACATGGATGTATTAATTTCTTCCTGCCCTGACACTTGCTCCTTATTTTTATAGAGTACGTACTTACTCTGGATTTAGATTAACATCTTGCGCCATCCTAATCATTGGCTACCCATGGCAATGAACTCTAACCTTCTCTTAGTTTTATACCGAAGCAAATGTCCCTCCCTCTACATTGCACCATTTTTCAACTTCACAACTTATTACCTGGAAATGTATCAGGGTTACAATTTTCTGAAAGCACCAACCACCAACACAATTTACAAATTTAATTTTACCATACAAATGATTAACTTCAACTACTGGAGATCATTTTAGAAAATAACATTTTTATCTTCTAGAACCTACTAGAAGAATTACGTTGCTCCATAGAAATAGCATGCACTCGCATTTTATTGGGAAGAATGTAGTGAAAGGACAGATCTTAAGGGTAATGAGTTTACATAATGATGAAGTACAAATGAAATCGGCACTGGATACACTTAGAGAAGATTTTTCAGAGAGAGGATATCCTACACATATATTTGATGATTATGTGGTTGAATTACTTAGAGGAAGGGACAGTAAGGTAAAAGCATATTTTTCACAAAGGGTGGATAGTATGCCTCAAACTAATAGAGAAGGAAGGAATAAACTTAGGTTTCCACTCACTTATGCTAGTGATATAAACATCTTTTGTGATGTTTTTAAGAAAAATTGGAATATCCTAAATACAGTTAAAGAACTAGAGGGAATATTAGCTGATACACCTAGTTTCTCTTTTAAGAATAAGAAATCCGTAAAACGTCAGCTTTGTTATAGAGCCCCAGGGTGTAGGTTAAATAACCTATCTCAGAGAAAGGGTACTTATGTTTGTAGGAATTGTTCTGCCTGTAAATATGTTTATTCTTGTACAATCTTTGTGCATCCATATTTAAGCTTTGAGATACATGCTAGACACTATGCTGACTGTAGAACAAGGAATATAGTCTATTTTGCATTTTGTGAAGTCTGTAAAGTCTTCTACGTTGGGAAGATTAACAGAATGCTAAAGGAGCCCATTCAGGAACATATCAGGGACATCCAGAACAAGAAGGAAACCAGTGCTCTGGCTAAACATGTTGAGACTGAAGGGACATCACACTGTTTCAAATTCCTTGTATTAGAAATCTTAGATGAAGGATTAAGAGGGGGGGATATGAAAAACAGAACGGAATTAGCAGAACAGAGGTGGATTCTTAGGCTAAATGCCCATACACCATCGGGGATTAATGAGACTGTCTCACTCAAGCCTTTTCTGAAAGCCAGGACACTTAAACACTAGGTTTAGCAGAAGAAAGGCATTATTCTACATCATATATTAGTTTTAACATATATTTTCATGTCATATTTTACATTATGTACATAAGTTTATGACAATTTTACTAATTGTTTAATTGATTAATTGAGTATATGCTTAAAAGAAGGTTGTTGTGTTTGATACATTCAGTCTGATGAAGGGGTCAGTGAGATTGTGAAAGTGCTTACTCTTTCTGTGTGTTTTATACATTAAACTGAATAGATTGCAGCCATGGTGGTTAGGCTCAGCTCTGTTTGCTCTGTTTATCTTGTTTTTAGCTGAGAGCCATATCCTTTGTAAGGTTTCTGGTTTTATTTCTACTTTTTTATGATAACCAGTACTACCTTGACTTGTATAGTGCATCGATGCCAGCTAATCTAACTTGCCAAATATATAAGCACTTGTACAGTGCATTAATGGCAGCCAAATTAAATTGGGCACTGTCTTCTCCATCTTGTTTTGTGACCACTTCTCTGCTACTTGCCTTTGTACTGGACTGCCTAACATTTTCTCACTTTGTTAATGGAAAAAAAATGGTTATTCAAGCCATCAGGTAGGTATAATATACCTCCTTTAAAACAGGCTTACAGTACTGGCATGTGGCATGGCCTGACTGACCTAAGTGATCACATGATTAGTGAAAATGTAAGGGTAAGAGAGTGATTAAAGTCACAGAATGTGAGCAGAAGAATGTGAGGACTCAAGTGAACTTGATGTTATGGACAATAAGGCTACTATGTTGAACAGCAAGAATTTTTTTAAACTGGTCATCTTACAGAGTAGATGTTCTAGTAGGAAGCTTGCACAGAGCCTCAAAGGTTGCAGTGGTAACATTTTTATTTTATTTTACATTTGTTGACTGGGAATGTCTGACTGAGCCGAAGCACTTTTTCGGCAGAGGCCCGGGGAGAAAAGCTCCAGTAAATACATATCACATTTAGTCATTATTACAGATATTATGTAAGTGGAATGAAGCAATCAGCTAGCAGAATACAAGAGCATTTTTGAGAGTGTACAGATTATATTTCATCATACAAATATTCTATATGTAGAAAAATGTAAAAATAGCTAGATTACAGCCATCTGATCTGGTCCAGTAACGTGTAAATGCCCCATCGACTTTTTCTGCAGTTATGAAAAAAGTCAGTAAAATTACCATTTTGAAAGTCTTTTTAGTAATCATGTAAACTTATTTTCTGATAATGAAGAACACAAACAACTAATCAAACTTCTCTACATTTTTAGTTCTCAATATAATATTCAAGTACCCTTTTTCCATTCATATTTCCTTATTTAATTGTGGCAATTTTTTTCAGTTATTTTAAACAATCTTAGAATTCTACAAAAGAATATACTCTGCTTTTGCAAGTTTTTTTTTTTCTTTTTTTCATTAGCCATTTTGATGAAGTATCTGTCACAAAAGTGCTTGCAAAATTCAAATCACTTAAAGACAGCATGTCTGGTATGTCATTATCTTATATTGGAATCTGCATGCACCAACAGTGGCATTTGTTTTGGGGATGTTGCCATTCTTACATGTTCTGCTTGTAGCACTTCCCAACACACCAAGGAAGGAGACAATTACAGAGTGCAATGAATGACTGCAAAGGCTGCATTACCTGATAAACTAGAAGGATTTGGGACTAGTACGAGGAGGAGTAGCAATTTAGCACAGATAAACCAAGAAGCAACTTAGTGTGGAGGGTGTGAAGTTCACTTTCTGAATTATGTTAAGCACCTAGTTCATTAATAAAAATCAAACTGCAAAATAAGCGCTACAAATTAATAAAATAGAAAATAATAGGTAGTCCACAGCTGAGTTAAAAACGGTTGGTACTAGTGGATCATTATCCACTGTGAAAATGCCTGAACAAAACAGAAATTATGACATCCTTATACAATGGGTCACTGTATGAAAAATACAGAAAACTACAAACCAGTTAATTTAACAGGAGTGGCAGTGAATGTCCCAGAGACCATCCTGAAGAAAAGGATGTTTCCTTTTTGTCGAGGACAAGAATTTCTGAGACATTAGCCAGCATGTGTTTACGTTCAGATGTAGCTGTTAGACAAACCACATGAAACCTGACAAGGGAGGACCAGCAAATGTTGTCCATTTGGATTTCAGTAAGACCTTTGGGTTCAGAGGAAGCTGCTAAGAAAGCTAAAGGTTTTGTTAGTAGGATCAAGAGGAAAGATTTGCATAGTTAAGTGGTGGAGTACATACAGCTGTGATGAGAAAGATAACATCATGGATAAGGAATGGGATTACTGAAGTACTACAGGTATTTGTTTTGAATCCAGTAGTCTTCACTGCAACAGGATCGCTGTTCTTGATTATGGTTAAAATTAGGGGTAGCAGTCAAAGATAGGAAGAATACACTTAGGAAGGACTTAGAAAGGCTGTAGTGAGACTAAAGATGGCAGATGAGATTTGTGGAAAAAAGTGCAAAGCTTGGAACCTGAGGACAAAGAACTTTGGTGGTTTGAAGTGGCAGATAGTAGGAATGGAACAGACAGCAACAGAGCAGAAAAGGAAGCCAGGCATATTGATGATATGTGAACTGGACCATGAGGAGAAAGGTTAAGAGGCCAATGGCAGCAGTCAGTATAATGCTTGGATCGGTCCACATGGAACACACTCCATAATCAAAAAGCTAATACCTACTGGGCTCTGATCAGGCTATATTTTGATTACTATATGCAGCTCAAGCCTACCTGCTCTTACTAGCCATGAATGTGCATGACTATTTTGGACAAATTGTATTCCTGTCTCATAGACTGCTTACAGTACAGCTTAGAAATGGTTGATGTAATGCTAACATTTCTTCTGGGAGCCATACAGCTCTTACCCTCCCCCCGATGTAGGAGCTCTGCCTCATACCCGAGCCATACAGCTCTTGCACCCCCCCAATGTAGGAGCTCTGCCTCATACCCTCAATCTCTTAGTGTACAACCTCTAAGGTTGCATCGCCTCTGATGGAAGGGTATTTTCTCCAAGTAGGTGTGGCCTAAGAGGGTGTATAGCAGGGGCTAGTTCTCCTGCAAAAACAGTCTAAAAAGAAATTTTACCCCATACCAACAAAATCAGTTGGATTAGGGTTACTGTGTGATCTAGAAGTCAGACTTTAGTAAGTCCAACTTTGTTACTGAACTTGCACTTTTGGAGACCTTCCAAGTATCAAGATGTCAAGAATGGTGCATGGGACAGAGGGACAGGGGTATGACCACAAACTATTGGAGTTAAATGTTTTTTCATTTGAGAGCAGGACAGACAGGGAGAACATGGCAAGGAATACTGGCTAAAAATTCACGGGCATATTGAATATTTTATAAAATGGGACACAGCAATATTTAGATCAGAAATTCAAAAATTACTTTTATGAGTACCAAGTCCTTCTAGAATGCTTTTGAGAATATCTTCATGGAGGTATGCATTTGTGCAATTTCATCAGTATTGAGATGTCAGAGCATGTGACTTTAATTCTTGATTTTCATCAGCTTAGGATCAGTGCTGTTGCACAGCAAGACAAGTTTGTGCCTTATTGCTAAAGTGTATTCACTGTTTTTTTTTTCAGCATGTGGATGTGCAAAGATATCCACCAACTAAAATGCAATGCACTTCCTGAAGCTCAACAAAAATGCAATGTAAACTACTTCTAAAACCCTACAGTATTATGCACAGCTTCACATCATCAAAATGATTCTTGACATGACTATAAATGTATTTGTTTGCCTGTACATGTATCTATATAACATGAAACCCTGAAAGGAGCTGTATGCTAAACCACTTGCAGAAATGCTTGCTTTGTATTTAGTGTCTCTTTTTTTTTTCATACTCACTAAACCTCAAGGCTTGCAGTGATAGCTAGATCTATTTAAAGCTTCTCATTTAAAGACCTTTTATCCACAAGCTTCTTAATTCACTCTGACAGGATAGCCAGGAATACTACCGTGTATGCAGTCACAATCGGAGACACATGCAATTTACTTTTAATATTACTAGATGTTCTGTGATGCAGGTAGGTCCCACAGGAAATAAGCAGTCTAGTTGGGTAGTTTTCACACGTTTAGCACAGGGAATGCAGTTAATCCAGAGAGACTGCACATGCTAAAACTTATGTGAAAATGCTCTGAAAGACTTATCTTTTAGAATATGCTTTGTAGTTCAAAACACCAGTGCTTCCAGGATATGTTTTATATTTATTAAGAGCCTGCAGTTTCTTTAAAACATACAAGGAGAGATATGTTGAGCAGCATGAAGGCCTTAATCTTATATGGATAAAAACTATTACATTTTGTTTTATTCTGTTTCACTTGTGTCTGATTTATGCTATGCAAGTTCTGAATTACTACGATATACAATTTTGACTTTATCTAGCTATCAATCTATCATCTATCTATCTATTTTTGTGAGTTATCATGATGTGTTGTTCTAATTATAACACTGCCCTTGTTATTTAGGTGTTGTCATAACTAAATAGGAACATCAGTGTCTTGCCCTATCATGCCTGCTAAAAACTAACACATATATCAGTAATGTCATGTTTTTTGTCATATTTACAGCCTGTCATTATAATACTGAAGTAGGATAATACATGTAGGGAGCTCATATCCACCTCACATAGCTTACTCTTGTATAATTTGCGGAGCTTGCTAAATCATATAAATTTCTGCTCTGGTATATAAAGAACAGTATTCACTCCAAAGTTAACAAAAAGTCTAAGGAAATACCTGTACCTGGGTAAAAACAGCAGACAGCTACAAGGGAAGTTCTGAAGTAAAGAGCTTGATAATTTTTACAAGATTATGTTAGGCTGTTACATAATACTTTATCAGATTTATCAATGACAAATCAGAGGCTTGTGTTCTCCATACATGGCTGTTTATCTAGGTATTGTCTACTGTCTGAGGTATTTAATTCAGAACTTATAGCAGTCCATGAACCAGTTGAAATGAAAGAAGCAGTAATTACCTAGTTGTCTTACAAAATAAACGTGGGAAATGGAAAATATTGAAATACAAGATCAGTACTTCAGAAATTGATGGGACTATTACATTACCACAGCACTAATATTGTTCCTTTATAAGAACAACACTATCCACTAGATCATCGTGCTCTAAGCCTAAAAGTAAAGGTACGTTCCTATGCCAAATGCAAAGTTTGCAATGAGGATAAAGTACCTAGCTATCATGAAAAGGTGTCTTTTGATTTATTTATTTGTACTCTGCTTGACAGAGAAGCTCATTTTAAAATGCCATGTTTTTATTTATAGCTGCTTATTTTAAAGTGAAGTAATACATAATGTATGCTTTGACTTGTAATATTACTGATTTCTTAACAGCACTTTGATGTAGCAAAAACTTCTGCATATTTCATAAATAAAAGTGTATTGTTATTTTTATCAGTTCTGATACGTAACAAGGCATTGCAAATCTGAACAAAGCTTTTTGCATTTCTTTAAAGTACTAATTGCTGTCAGCCCCAGGGGATTATCTCTCTGTTTTGAGCCTCGATGATAAATTTTGTTTTATATTTCTGCACGTAATATCAGAGCCATGAATGCTCACGTAAAATACATCTGATTTTCAATCCCCAGTACAAGATAGAATGAAATAGTGCTCCCAATTCACATGCCACAAACTGGGGGAATAACCATGGAATGATAAAATTTAATTGGTGTTGACAATTCATTAATTGACAATTTAATTACTATTGATTTCTTTCTGAGAAGTGCTTCCTGGTATACTCATGGGAAAGCAGCAGCTGGTAATATTTGATTGACTAATCAGCACATACCTCATCTAAAGTTTAAACTGGATAATTAACAGGGCATGTTGCCCCTTTCCAATCCATTCTCAATCATGTGAAACTGTAGGCATCTGTTAGTGTTAATACTTTGGTTGTGGCCCTGCCAATTGCTAGTAAAGACGTGCATTTATACACTTACGCATACCCATGCACTGAATGAGCAAACTATCATAAGAACCACAAAAATGTATCCAGTCATTAATACATGCCACCTGGAGAATGTTTAATCTCAAATCTTTGCTGGAAATCTTTACTGTGCAAAGATACATTCCAGAATTGTCCTGAAACTGCAGAAATGATTTTGCTATGAATCTCTGAAGACATAAATCAACAATACAATTATCTGTTTTTGTCACATTATTTACATATCTTATGATGAACTCATCTATTATGCCTCTACTCCCATAGTCAGCTAGGAATGCAGAGAAAGTGTTTACTGTTTCTCAACTTTCTAATGTGCATACATACTCTACTGGCTCATCCCCCAACCATATGGTAAATTAATAATTTTTCACCTATATCAACATTATTAGTTTGAGGAAGAAGTATATACAGTTACATTTTTAATCACTAAACATGTTCAGTGACATATTTGCTGGCTAATAGCTTTGTATATTTCTATATCATGTTTTCTCCATTTGGTTCTGAGTAACATTTTTCACAGTTTTGACTTGTCCCTTACTGTGTGAATTAATTTCCTTCTACACATGTAATTCTGTTACAACCTACTAACTGTATTTTTCAAAGACACTCTCCAAACTTCTATTCTCTTTCATTCTTTTATACTTTCTAGATATTTTAAAATGTTGCAGATCACAACATCTGTTTAAATTCTCAGTATTGTCATAAACATTGCATTCCTAATAAGAAACAATGATGTCTCACTTCATTAGCAGTGCATATCCTAGTGGTGTGTTTGCAGTTTGCATAGTTTCCATAGTCAGATTTTCTTTTCTATGTGATTTTTGCCTCCCTGCCATTCAGTTTTTAAGACTCCATCAAGTTGGACATGTCCCATTCATAGGTTCATAGGTGTTTACTAGGCTAATGCCCAAAAGGGCCTTTTTAAGCCTAGCCATGCATCCCAAAATTCTGAGAAGTTCTGATACCATTGATAAGTGTAAGCATGGGCCTGGGAGATGAACCATTTACAGGTTACCTGTTTGCATCAGAGACATAGGTGCCAAACCAGGGATGAATTTCTAGTTTCCCATCCAATTGTCCAAGTTGCACTTGAATTGGATTAGGGAGGAACTCTGCTTCACATGGATGGAGAGCCTGTTCCATAGATGGGGTAGTCTCTGGGATACATTCCTATTTCTCCAGCAGGTCCTATTTATATCACAGGCAAGGTGTAAGTCTTTAAAACGGTTTGTGGATATGCAGGAGGTCCATCAGAGTGGGGTCTGACAATGCCCTGTATGCCAGGCATAGATCTCCCCTCAAAAGCCTGTAGGAGACAGCATACAGGGATAGGGCCTAGAGGCAGCCTGCATAGTAATTTTACTTGCACCCTGTATTCTTTTAGTGAAGAACCTCTGTGGACATTCCACTTGTTGGATATTCCTTGTTAGGTACATACCAAAGGGAGCATTGTATTCGATGACAGGTCTGATGAATGTCAAATACAAAGGAACAATGACTTCCTTGGACTTAGATGCCATACCTTTGTTTATAAGTTGCATAACACAGAATGATTTCCTCACCAATGTAGACATGTGATGGTCAAATGCTAGATTACTATGTGTGTCCTTAAGTCCCTGACTACTGGGTCAACTCTAAGGGGTGTGTAGTCAATATGATAGTTATCAGGGATGGATGACTTCCCAATGGATATTATTATGCATTTCTTGGACTTTAGTTTTAGTCCATGGCTCTGACACCAGTTTTTTTTTGTGTCAGCCCCTACTGAAGAACATTTGATTTTTGGCTGAAGAGCTGTTTTATCTGTTTCCTTGTGACTAACATAACATAGAAGGAGTGGTATGATAGGTTGTAAACTAACGGTCTGCTTAGGGCTGGATGCATAGTTCTGTGAAAGACTATGTGGTAGGCTCAGGTGAATTAGAGATATTGTCTTGGAAACATTTTAATAACTCAGTGGTGATTGTGTTTGTTTTATTTTTACAAGGAAGTATCTTGACGGTATTTAAGCATTTAATTGTATTCCAAACTTTCTTTGTTTTCCCCATAAATGATTTCTGTACTTTCCTGCATTAAGGAACTTTTGTGATATTAGCATTCATTCTCTTAGATGGTGAATTTCTTTGTGCAACTTGAATTCCTTCCTTTTCCTGTAGAAAAATGGCAGCAACAGAAGTTAAAATACCCAATACTACCAGAACAGGTATTTTTTTTTCAATTTTCTGATAGTCTGCTAATCTAACAATTTATTTAAATCAACTGGTCAAGCATTTTTTTAAACAAATTTTATATATTACTATCACTACTTTTTCCAGCTTGATGCTGCTTTTTCACAGTGCAGACAAGCAAGCAAAGGCAGATATAACTAAACAAATGGCAAGAAAACATGGCAATTGGCAAGTGTCAACACCCACAACTGAAACAACCAAGATTAAGTTTTTCTTTCATTTTATTGTCAGTGGAATAATTTGAAAGGTGAAGTTAGGTAACAGAAAAGGTGTGGATAACTGCAGATGTGTGACTCTGTGAAAAGATACCATTCTGGGAGCAGTAGCCCATGGATGGCTTTCTTGACTACTGTATAAGAATGGTAAAACTTCAGATTAGTTCTTTCTAGTTTACTTTTTCATCATTATTGTGATAACTACCTCTCCCATTTAAAATAAGAAAGTTGAAATTTATCACCGTAACACACCTAAGAATATGTTTTTCGAATGACATCTTAATATATCCAAAAGTATTATGCTTATATAGTGGATGCAGAGTTAAATATTATTCAAGCTATGTTTGATAAAGAGAAATTCAGAACTCAATTAACAACTGTAAAACAACTAGAGTTCAGAATAAGTCATTATTCTGGGTGAGTTGAGGTATGTGGGGGGCATATTAAAGTTAGCAGGTTACAATACTATAATGTTCAAGTCATGGAAAGTACAGTTGTGTACTCTTACCATAAATGTAGATGTTCGAGTGTGTTCACTGTTGCAGTCGTGACTGTAGGGTTCTTCCTGCCAGCAGCAGCCCTCGATCGGCCAGAATCCCAAAGTCTGGATTGGGCATCAGCTGAGGTCGCTTTTATCCTGATGTCAATGCGTCAGGAAGGATAAAGACCTCAGCCGATGCCATTACCCCGGTTTTTCTTGCCCCAGATGTCAGGTGCCCAAAACCTCAGCAGCCAAAATACGTCATAACAGATAATATTCAAAGAAAAAGTAAAAGAGGGGGTAGGAGGGAGGGTAACTCAGACTGCAACAGTGAACACACTCGAACATCTACATTTATGGTAAGAGTACACAACTGTACTATGTCCTTCGTGGTTCACTGTTGCAGTCAAGTCATGACTGTAGAGTTGAGTCCCAAAGCTAAGAAAGGGTGGCTGGAGGAGAAATACAAGGAGCGGCCACAAAACTTTGCAAAACTGCAGAAGCAAAACCGGCCCTAGATTTAGAATAGAGAGGGAGGTTGTAATGCTTAGAAAAAGTATGCACAGAACTCCAAGTAGCAGCCTCTAAAATATCCTTGGTAGGAACCCCACAAAGAAAGGCTGCTGAAGTAGCAGTAGCCCGGGTAGAATGAGTCCTAATATTAACAGGAACTGAATTGCCATGAAAAGAGCAACAGAACTTGATGCAGAGGGCAATCCACTTAGAAATAGTTTGCTTAGTGATTGCTTTCCCTAGAACAGTAGGAGCATAAGCAACAAACAATTGGTCAGATTTCCTGAATATCTTGGTCCTGTCCAGGTAAAAACAAAGCTGCCTGTGCACGTCCAAAGAGTGCAAAAGACTTTCTTCCTCACTTTGAGGATTAGGATAAAAAGTAGGCAAATTAATAGTCTGATTCAAGGCCACTGCCGAAACCACCTTAGGCATAAAGGTGGGATTAGTCCTTAGGGAAACCCTGTCCTGATGAAAAATAATGATGGGTTCCACAGCCATGAGTGCTTGCAATTCCAAAATCCTTCTAGCAGAGGTTATAGCTAAAAGAAAAGCAGTTTTCCAAGACAAAAATTTTAAATCCGTGGAAGCTGCAGGTTCAAAAGGAGACAAGGTTAATTTTTCCAAAACATAGTTAAGATCCCAAGTGGGAACAGGTGCTCTTATAGGGGGCCGAACATTTTTAGCCCCTCTAAGAAATTGTTTAAGTAATGGATGAGAAAAAAATTGGAGGATCCATATTTTAATGTGCAGAAATAGCAGAAGCATGAAGCTTGATAGATGAAAAAGATAGGCCCGTATGTAACAACTCTGCCAGATACTTTAAAATCAGAGGAATGTTCGGAACAGCAGAATCACCACCTTGGACCTGATTCCAGGAGCAAAATCTTTTCCATTTACCTGCATAAGATTTTCTAGTGCTGGGCCATCTAGCTTCAAGGATTACATCCATTACCTGTTTGGAAAGAGTAGAGGTGTTTACAGACCCTGGATCTGCCAGGCAGCTAGATTCAGAGTTTTGACATGACTGTGCAGGATCCGGCCATCCTGTTGAGACAGTAGATGAGGGATTTGAGGCAGAATCCAGGGAGGCTCCTGAACTAGGTTCATCAGAGTGGAATACCAGAATTGTCAAGGCCAATTGGGAGCCAGTAAAATCATTTGCGGTCTGTCCTGTTTTATCTTCAGAAGTACACGAGATAGAAGAGGAAAAGGAGGAAAAGCATATATTGAGAGGTGTTTCCAACTGAATGAGAGGGCATCCACTTGCCATGCTAGTTTGTGGTAGGTCCTGGTGCAGAATGTTGGAAGTTGATGATTCTGAGGGGATGCAAAAAGATCTGTGTCCGGACATCCCCGTGCCTGTACTATCATCCTGAATATCCGAACATCCAACATCCATTCGTGTGGATCCAAAAGTGTCCTGCTCAATGTGTCTGCCAGAGTGTTGTCTTTTCCTGGCAGAAATTGTGCCTGCAAGTGGACTCTGCAGGTCAGTGCAGTGTACCACAGAGCCATGGCTAACCTGCACAGGGGGTAAGAGTGAGAGCCCCCCTGCTTGTTTATGTACCACATCACTGCAGTGTTGTCTGTCTTTATCAACAATTGCCCTAGTAGAAGAAAGTCCCTGAAGGATATCAGAGAATTCTGTACAGCGAGTATCTCCTTCAAATTTATGTGCAGGTGAATTTGCTTCTTTGTCCAAACACCCTGAATACATCTCCCTTGCATGTGGGCTCCCCAGGCATAATCTGAAGCATCCGTTGTCAGAACTTGGTTGGTTGGTGGAGGACAAAAAGGCCTGCCCTTGTTCTGGAGACAGGCTTTGGCCCACCAAAGAAACTCTTGCTGTAGACAAGGCAAAATCGTGATCACTGTTTCCAAACTGTGGCAATGCTGAGACCACACACTCTTGTGGTACCACTGTAGTTTCCTCATATGCAGTCTTGCATACGGTATTAGGAGAATGCAGGAAGCCATGTAACCTAAAGCCTGTAGAACCTTTCTTGCGGTCAGCTGTTTCATTGAAGCCAGGTGTTGGAAAGAAGAAGCCAGTTGCTCTTTTTTGTCTGGTGTCAAGGAAGCCATCTGGGTTGTAGTACTCAGAAGAGCACCCAGGAAAGTAATCTGTTGTGTGGGCACCAGATTTGACTTCTTTAGATTCACTGTGAATCCGAGGTACTATAGAAGGTGCTGCACAAAAGCTAGATGCTGAAGTAGAGTGTCTTTGTTGTCCACTTGAATAAGACAGTAGTCCAGATAAGGGTATATTTGAATCCCCTTCTGTCTGCAAAACACCATTACTGGTGCCAGGCACTTTGTAAAGACCCTGGGTGCAGTAGATAAGCCAAAGGGCAGCACAGAGAACTGGTAATGCTTCGAGCCTGCTTTGAATCTCAGATACCTTCTGCACTCTCGCCTTATAGGAATATGCAGGTAAGCTTCCTTTAAGTCCAGAGTCACCATCCAAACATTCTTGCCCAACATAGGCAGCAGCTGCTGCAGAGTGAGCATCTTGAATTTTGGTACATCTAGGAAGGTGTTTAGTATGGAAAGGTCCAGGATTGGTCTCCACGAATTTTCCTTCCTGGGAACCAGGAAAAGTCTTGAATAAAAACCTTGCCCTATTTTGATACCAATTCTATGGCCCTCATAGCTAAGAGGGACTGAACCTGCAGTTGTGCCTCTGCCCATTGATGATTCAGCAGATCTGGCCAACCGTTCGGTCTTAGCAAGGTGTGGAAATGAAATCTGTAACCTCTTGAGACTATGTCCAGAACCCATTTGTCCCGGGTTATGTGGCCCCAATTTTGATAAAAAAGAGAAATCTTTCCTCCCAAAGGTGCTTCCAGGAGAGGAGTCCCTGGAGCCAGAAAGGGAGAGTCATAAAGACTGTTTCCGGTAGGGTTGAGACTTATCTTCACCACCTTTGGGAGAGGGGGCAGGCCACTGCCTATTCCTAAAAAGGGTTTGTGCCTGTCCCCTACCTCTGGAATGCCTGAATCTGCTTCTCTGAGGCCTGTCCGAGCTAGGAAAGGACCAAGGTTTAGCTGGCCAGTGCCTGCTAAATCTATGAGGTTGCACCTGTAGAAACTCCTTAACCGTCTGCATAGATTTGGCTTTGTCCTCTAATACCTCTTCAGCTTTGGCCCCAAACAAAACATCGTGCTGCAAAGGGGCATCCAAAAGTTTGGCTTTAACCTGATCCGCCAAGGTTTGTTCCTTTAAACAAACATGTCTTCTAATAACTGCGCCAGTTGTCGCAGCCCTACAAGAAGCTTCCAAAGAATCAAAACCACAATGCAGGGTATGTTTACCCACTTGTGCAATATCATGCAATAAATTCTGTAACTCCTTGTCATCTGTACCAATAGAAACAGCTGACATCTTTTGTTTAAATACAGACAAAAGGTATTGTTGATACTTTAGCATATGAAATTGACAGTTCAAAGCTCTAATAGACAATGTAGCAGAAGTATAAACTTTTTTACCCCATCTTTCCAAAGCCCTGGACTCTCGGTCAGAGGGAATAGGATGTTTAGCAGAGGCCACATTAACACCCTTAGGGCCCTGAGAAATTGTTTCCGGATCAGGTGAAAGATTCTTAAAAAGAAACTTGTGAGAATCTGGAACCCTATAATACCTATCTGGTTTGACCGGAGTAGGGGGAAAAGAATCAGGAGAGAGGGAAGCTTCTGAAAAAACATCATCTACAATGTTCAATACAGGGGGAATAGCAAGAGGCTTATGCCAAGGGAGAAGAAGAAAATCCCTAAGCCTTTTCTTGGTTTCAGAGAATTCCTGCCCTTCCCAGTGAAAATGCTCCCTCATATCATGCAAAGTTTCACCAAAAGAATAATCCTCAGGAGGAGAGGCGGAAAGAAAGGAATCTTCAGCATCAGAATCCTCATAAGGAGGAAAAGAACAATCATGCTCAAGTGAAGAAGCAGAAGAAACAGAAATTTGGTCTGAAGAATCATAATCGGACTGTAATCTAGGCTTTTTGTCAGGAGGGGGATGAGAACCCCTGATCATAGATAAGAAATCTTCAGCCATCCTAAGCATCTGCCATTGAGGCCTAGGACCCTGATCAAAAGGCGTCTGTGCTTGCCATTTCTTTTTAGGTGGAGCCTTAGTCATTGTCTTTGAATGCAAAACTGAATCCATATTGACATGAAGCTGTGAAGGCCTGAAAACTCCCTCAGAAGCACTGCGGTACCTGCCTATCGGCTCCGGACCCAACTGAGGGAGTAGTATCCGAAGGTCCATTCCCTGGCAATACTGAAGGCCCCATCAGCTCCACACCAGAGTTGGTACAGGCAGTTGGTTCAAAAGAAGTGGATGACAGGGGCTGCAAAGAAACCTCACTGATGACTGACGAACCAACAACTGGCAATAACTGAGTAATATCCTCTGCTTTGGACCTCAGAGGCCTGTCTTTATCTTTGCGTCTCTTACACACACCAGAAGCTGGAAAAGAATCCCAAGACATATTATAATTAAACCTTTTACCAAAATAGTAGAAGGCAAAGTTGTACCTACACCTAATAGTACTCTGATTAAATCTAGCACAAAACCCACAATTAGCAATGTCATGGTCAGGCCCCAGGCAGGGAATACAATAAGAGTGAAAATCCCTATGAGGTATTTGTTTCCCACAAGAAATACAATTATTAACTTTTTCTGACATCTGACTGGAGCAAGAAAAAGGCCTCCCCAACAGGGTACTTATCTTAAAAAAAAAAAGAAAAATCCTGGAAGTAAATCCAAAAACAGACAGGAGTAGGCCGACCAGCATCAGCGAACTGCTCAGGGCACTGCGCGGCAAGAAAGACTGGGGTAATGGCGTCGGCTGAGGTCTTTATACTTCCTGGCGCATTGACGTCAGGATAAAAGCGACCTCAGCTGACGCCCAATCCAGACTTTGAGATTCTGGCCGATCGAGGGCTGCTGCTGGCAGGAAGAACCCTACAGTCATGACTGCAACAGTGAACCACGAAGGACATCATGGGTTATGAAACATGCTAACAACTTTGAGGGGTCCAGATGACGATAAGATACTAAATCAGTTTGAAAAGGCAACTTTTGGATATTCAGCATAGCACCATAACAGAAACGTTTATTACATGTGCTGTAAATAACATCTACTGAAGCATTAGCAATGGCATCTACATATTATAACATTTAATTCAAAAAGATTATTTAGACAGACAACCAAAGCTGTGACCACTCATGAGCTGTAACACCATGAATTGTGACATATTACCCTTGGTCTGGACAACATATTACTATTCAAAAACGAATCTGTATGACACAGTATTATGTATTCAAAAGAAAATTCTGTGTCATGTATCTGAGTTAAATGATTATTCATAAATCCCATACCAGAGGACTCTAGTCTGCTGAGCATCAAAACAAACTCAGTTTACAACTAATGTATACAACTAAGTGATACTGAATACCAGACCAATAAATCATTACAGCAAGGATATTAATAAAATTATTGTGTTTCCAACTGATTTTGTAGTTATATAAGAATGGAAATATGAAAACAACATAAAAATAAACACCTAATTAAGTGAACTTATCTATCTCATGTTAGCTCCATGGTCAAATGAGATAAAGCCCACAAAGCTACGAAAATGATTTAGGATCTATTACTTATCACAACACCTGATGATATAATGCAAGATAATTGGAGGGGGAGTCAATGCTGTTTGCCACTGCCTGGGTGGTGACATTCTGATCCACTGCAATGCCAGCACCAAAGGAGAGATGCTCAGGGTATACAGCTGCTGCTTGTATGAACACAGGACATGTGCTTGCTTATGTACTGTCTCAAACCATGGACATGTATGGGAATATGAATGCTCACAAGGTCACAAGGAATATATAGCAAATGAGCACATTTGTCAGCCCCTGGGGAGGGTTTAAGACCAGAAAATGAAAATCAAATTGTGTGCTGGCTGATGAGTGTCCCAAAACCATCTTTTACTCCAGTGATGCAAACAAATGGACACAGCTTTGGTGGGACTTTGATGGTTAGTAGGCATAGGGTGAGAAACGGTTTAAGAATATGTATCTCTCTTTGAATACACCACTGCTTTGTCTCATTTCCTGGTTTTCCCTGTGCTTCCTTTCATACAAAAAGAAAAGAAAAGGTTTAAGTTCACCTAAACATTATTATTCATAAGCAATTTAGAAAAATGAAAAGGAAAAGCCATTGCAGATTTGCAGTAAATAGACCCACTAACAAAAAGTCTGTAGTTCATATCATCATGCATGTAATAACAATACTTGAACAGTGCTGCTCAAAACAGGATATATATATATATATATATATATATATATATATATATATATATATATATATATATATATATATATATATATAGATATATATATATATATATATAGTATGAGAACTGCATGCCTTGGACTTCACTTGCTCATTAGGCTTGTGGAAAATGACAATTCAAAATATTGTTGTTATTACAAAAAATTAACATCAGTACACTTAGTAGCTACACTTGAGTAACCCACATGAGCGACCTCAACCTGGTCTGTGACATCAGCAATAATTGTTAGCAGGATAGGTTTGTGTCCCACTCCCAGAGACTCCCCCATCTTTGGAATAGACTCCCTCTCCACGTCAAGCAGAGTACCTCATTATACCTTTTTAAGCACAACCTGGATAACTGAATGGGAAACAGAAAATACACCCCTGGGATTCCACCCATGTCACTGCTGGACTGGGGCATTGGGTGCTGACTTGGCTAAACTCTTGGCTAGGCTTATAAGGGCCTCAAGGTCAATAGCCTAGTAACTTCCTATGAGCCTATGATTCTATAAAAGTTTTACAAAATTAATATAATCCAAACATTGATGTTCCTGTACATATATAGAATATGGAGCACTTCAATAATTGCATATATGTTAAAATTATTTAGTGACAGAAATAGCCTCAAAGCCTCCGATAAACACCATTAAAGGGGGTTCTGTATGTGTTTCTACATGTTGAATACTATCAGGGTGTGTCAAGAGTGAAAGTGTTTTAAATTACCGATTGCCAGTGATCAGACTCTCTGGAAGAAATAAAGGGTAACAGCAAATTTGCTTTCTGATTGGTAGATCTTGCTTTCCAATTTCATACACACTAAAGTTCTGTCCTACATTATCAAGGAAATGTCCAGGTCATAAAGGATTTTTCTTGTTTCACTCAAACACTTGCTAGAAAACATGTTGATTGAATCATTAGTGTTACAAAAAATATTGCATTTGCAGAGCTGCAGAACTTTCTTTTCTCAGGCAGATTCTGAAGAGTTTCAAAGAGTTGTAATTTAATATTTCTAAAATAATAAGCCAATTAATACCTGGTAATAGAAGTACAAGTCAGCAATTAGTAGCAAGTGAGTCTCGTTGCCAAAAGCAGAGCAGCCAGAAGCTCAGGGTTTGGGTAATCACTCTTTTATAAAGTATATCACTTCAAATCTGTCTGGTCTTTCACGGTATTTCTTTATATTCTGTTTTATTGAGTTTTACTGTCAGTGACAATTAACTTTCAGTTCTGCTACCTACAAAACATGTAAGTTGCATGATATTTTTATTCACAATACCTTCATCAAGATTTTTCTAAATGGGTTCACCAAGAACATGTTTTGTTTGATTTATTACTGAACTTACCTCACTTATACTGGTAACTTTGCAACCAACTATTCAAAAACAAGCTCTCTCATATGAGGTTTGAGCTAAGAAAGTAACAAAAAACAGTCCTAAATGTAGTCTGAATATTGAAGATGAATACACTTATAGGCATTACTATTCAAAATGCATCCAACAATAATGAAAGTAATGAATGCCTCCCAATATTTGAAGTACAGAAATCAGGAAATAAGTGTTACAGTCTGCAGTATAGAGACTTAGTAGCGTAACTATGAGCAAATAACAGAATAGTAGACTACCTGTGCCATATCATTAACACTGTGTAGCTTTTCTTGAGTAGTCAGCCATATTAAACCCTAATGTACCACAATACCTATTCCATGCCTTTCTCTGTTCCTTCCTTACCAAACACAGAAACATGCTGTTTACCCTGTTTCAGCCCTTCCTGTCTTTTCTACACATGTATTTCCTTTGTGTTTCATTTCTTGATCTACATGACTTTCTTTTCATCTCTCACAGTCACAGTGATTTGCTGAATTTCTCATTGCCATGACAACCAGACAACATCGATGATCCTGTCTGCTACATTTCTGTTGTAGTGCCTAGGCTTTATTACTGCAAATAAAATTCAAGTAACAATAAATTGCCTGGTTCAATACCACAGTTAGAAAATTAAGGCGCAATTAAATCAGTTGCAAGAAATATGAGGATAAGATCTTCTACTCTTTCTATTCTGAGCTCCAGTTTTCACAGCTATGCATGAGAAACAGAACATGCAGTATGAATTTCAGACAGAATATATAGTTTAACAGACTTCAGTGGAGATTGAGCTTTAGGAGTAAGAATGCATCACGTTTCCTTCTGCTGCTGAACCTAACATTAATGATCACCACTTATTGTTTGAACTTAATGAAAGACCAAGCTGAGTGCTGTTATAAAACTGCCAGAAGCGCTACAGAACCATGAAAACCCAAAATCCTGAAGAACAAAATGCTGAGACCAAAATCCTGAAAACTCAAAATCTTGAAAACTCAAATCCGGAAAACACACAGGATACCAACACTTACTATATTCCAGCACAAGTACATGCAGGAACATATTAGCATTCAACTATATGCAGGGGGGCATGCCCACCTGCACCCCTCCATGTGAGGGGCTGTGCCTCCCACACCCCCTGCTACTTAAATATAACAACTCCGAGATTGCACTTCAGTACACTAAGTGCAATCTCGGAGTTGATATATTTAAGTAGCAGGGGGTGTGGGGGGCACAGCTCCCCACATGGGGGATGCAGGGGGTCTTCCCCCCTGCTTATACTTGGAGAAGAGTAATATGGTTTGTGTTTTATTTGTTTCTGTACATACTTGTGCTGGAATATAGTAAGTGTTAGTATCCTGTGTGTTTTCAGGATTTTCAGATTTCAAGATTTTGAGTTTTCAGGATTTTGAACTTTCAGGATTTTGGTCTTTCAGGATTTTGTAGCTCTCCCAAAACATACATATTTTTCTCCAGCTAAAGTATCATTAGCTGTCTCCAATAGGGCAGAAATAACTGGCTTATGCTGCAGTGATTATAGTTGGCTTGAATTCTTCATGTTTGGCTAAATATTTAATACCATGTCATCAAGGACAGGAACTCAACTGGCAAAGGATGTGCAACATATTACTCAGCAAAGTTAAGCCCCAAAATAAATCTGATATTTATTTATTTATTTTACATTCGTTGACCGGAATAGTCAGACTGGAAACATGTCCTTTTTCAGCGTAGGCCCGGGGAGAAAAGCTCCAGACATACATACAAAAACTATTTCATAAATACAAGTATATCGCGTTTTACAATTTCCATACAGTATTACATTCAATAAAAGGATATAAAAATCCCTCAGTCACATATGTTAATACAAAACAAGTAGATTATTAATTAGTAATTAAGATACAGTCTCATTGTGACAAGAAGTCCTCATTAGGCATGCAGTTGAGGGAGAAGAAGTCGGGAGCAGAGCAAGGATATAGCCATCGTATTTTAAAGTACTGTATAAGACTTTTCTTGAATTGAGATAGAGAGTTCTGAGGTTGGGTCAGCAGGAAGTGAATTATTTTGCCAACAGATTTGGCAAACAGAGATTCCCCAGCTGAGTTGTTAGTTTTGAAAATATAAACTAACATTTTGTTGGATGATCGAAGTTCCTTGAGGTTATGGTGGGGGATGATAAGGTACAGGTGTACTTTCGGGCTGGTAGAGAATCTTATAGGCAACTACTAGTTGATTGACCTGAAGTAGTTAGGTAATTCAAGCCACCCTAGAAGATTAAGGTTAAGACAGTGGTGTGTTCTATAGGCTGTCCCAGTGGCAACTCTAGCAATGTGATTATAGCAGCTTGAGTTTGTTCAGGTCAGTTTTACTCAAGTTTGTGAATAAGGGAGAAGCATAGAGGAGGGTGGAGAGTAGGTGTGTATGGGCAATAACAGTTCTAGTTAGGGGAGTTAGGAAGGGTTTAATCTTGTATAGAGAGCCAAGTTTTTTATTAACTGCTTTAATCGTATGGTTAATATGCAAGTCAAACTAAGGGTTATTGTCAACTGTTACACCTAGGAGCTTGGTAGAGGGATCTGGAGAAATAATGGTGTCATTGTTAGATTTTATGGTGAAGGTTGGTGTGGTGGACGTACAAGTTGGGGAGAACAGCAGCAGCTTAGTTTTGTTGGGATTTGATATGAGATGGTGATTAAGGAGCCAATTTTCAACTGTATTAAAAGCATTTTGGGATAAAGACTGCAGCCCTGTTGGGGACGTGACCGAGCATATTAGAGTTGAGTCGTCCACATATTGAATACAGGATGAATTTGGTATGACCTTGTGCAGGTCACTAATAAAGATAGAAAATAGGAGGGGTCTTAAGATGGAACCCTGGGGGACTATAAGGGTAATAGGTAGAAGGGTAGATAGGTTGTCCTTCCATTGGACAGCCTGTTGTTTACAACTCAGCTAAAACTGAAACCATTGTATAGCCTGGGTGTCTAGGGAAATGGTTTCTAGTGTTTGTATAAGTAGTTGGTGATTTACCATGTTGAAGGCCTTGGAAAGATCTAGAAAGAGGGCTGAGGAAAGTTTATTATTGTTTTGGGTTTTATTTATGACATTAGAGAAGGAGAGGAGGGCAGTGGTACTGTGCTGTGGTCCAAAACCATGTTGAGAGTTTGTCAGGAGATAAGATTGTTCAGGAGTTGTTTATGGATGCATTCCTTCATAATTTTGGCTAGTGGTGACAGAATAGCTATGGGTCTGTAATCTGAGGGTTCAGTGGAGCTGCCCCCTTTATGGAGTGGGATTACATGTGATTTCTTCCAGATGGAGGGGATGGAAACTTCAGATATAGTTCTATTGATCAGGATGGAGATCGGGTAAGTTACGGCATCAGCTGCTTTTTGTAAATACTCTGCTGGGACGAGATCTGCAGATAGGGTAGTTGGTTTTAATTTTTTAATTAGTGTTCAGATAAATTATGTGGAGTCTGGTTGAAAGTTAAAGGTGAGTTGGGAACTGAGTATTGTAGTAATTGGGTTTGGGCAACTGGGGGATAACTGATTAGCTAGTTGATGGATAGTTTTTGTAAAGAAGCTGTTAGAGGTACTGGAAACCTCTACTGGAGGTTTTTGGTTAGTAGTTGAGGGGATAGGGGTGCTGCCCAAACTTTTTGAGGTTTGTTTTGGTGTTTCTGTTGTAGGTGGCAATAATAGTTTTTTTGTTAGTCATAACAGATTTTTTTTATCATTCCTTAACTCCCTATATCTAAGTTGATCTGTGTGGGCTTTTGTGGCCTGACAAGTGGCTCAAGCCTTGTTTCTAAGTGAGTTTTTTTTGTCTGGTTTCTACTGAAAGCCATGGGGGAGTTTTTGCTTTAGTTCTAATAGAACGTGCTGGTACGTGGGTATCAAGGATGGCTTGGAATTTGCTATTAAAGTATTTTACAGCTTCTTCAAGTGGCAGATGTTTTAGGGCTGACCAATTACACAGTTTGAGTTCATTTTAGAAATTAGTGGGGTTAAAGTTTTTGTTATTCCTAATAGTTTTATAAGTGGGTTGGTTAGGGATGTCAGCCTTTTTTCTGATTATATAGGTAAGAAAGTGATCACTTGTATTGTCAGGGAGAGTCCCAGCTTTGTACATGTGGGGATGACTCTTAATAAGTATCCAGTCTAGGATACTTTCTTTATTTTTGGGTTTACTTATCCTAGTGGGGGAGGATATTACCTGTGTGAATCCATGTAGGTTTACATGGTGAATAGGGGGTTCTGAGGAACAAGTGTTCCAGTCTATGTTAAAGCCTCCAAGAACAATGGTTTCTCAGGGGGTAGTTACTTGACAGCCAGCATAGTATATCTTCTAGAATATATATATGTTATTACCTGGGGAAATATAGACACAGACAATATTTATACATTTGTTTTTATTAATATGCAGCTTAGTAATAATAATTTCAGCCTTATCAACTCGTGATGATTGTGGGGTGGCATTGGTCATCTCTAGCATGGTTTTATAAAGAACAGCTACTCCACCTCCCTTCCTAGTGGTATGGCCAATCCTTAATATATTATAACCTGGTGGTATAACCTCATTGTCTGCAGTTGATGGTTTTAGCCAGGTTTCAGTAAGACATAGAATATCCGGGGAAAGATAATCTAGGAGGGTATGAAGGTGCTGAACCTTATTATTTATGCTCCTAATCTTTAGGTGGCTAACCAGGAGTGAGTTAAGAGGTTTGTTTAAAGTTGGTATGTTAAACTGGAACTAGAGCCGTTGGTCGAGAATGGGCCATGATTTGGGTACATGTCACCATCCATTGTAAAGTTCCATTGTGATTTAATGGTCAGCTTCAAGAATTTGATAATTAGGTTTTGGTATCTTTTGGTTTTGGGATTGATGTACCTTGTTTTAATGGGTAGGTGGTGTTTAATGTGTAAAGAGTTGGGTATAAAGGGATTTTTCAAGTAATCTAACTTATTTGGTCCTATCAAGTGTCTTTGGCCTCTTGGGTAATGGAAACCACGATAGTTCTGATGTTCATAGACAGTAAGTATATATGGGATAAGCATCAGAGGTATTAGGGAGTATAACAACATTAATTTCGGTGGTGCGAGCTGCAGTGCCATTGTATAGATATTAACTGGTGCTCAGGTTATTATAAGAAGATAAGTGAAATACGATGAGTAAGGGAGTGTCTTTTTAATGACTCAGTTATTGCTGATTGGTTCTAATGAGTGGGTGTGTGGTTTTAATAGTATAAATGTTACACCACTAGGGACGGGAAGGATTTGGGGGCAGAATGGGGTGCGGACTGAGCCCAAGTGCAGTGAGGGCAAGCGGAGCAGAGCTTAACCAGACCACGAGGTTCTTAAGGTCTGTGTGTGTTGTGTAAGTACAATTGAGAATTAAAGTACTTTACTCTACTAGTTTTCCTTTTTCTTTAATTTTTAGCCTTTTGAATAGCGTTTACTTGGCTGTTATAGTACTTATCATTTATAGCCCACTAACTGAGAACACTAAGCATTTTAAGCTGATTTTCAGTTAATTTTTGTAGTTTTAGGGGTAGCAGAGGTAGAAATAGAGCCAGTAGTTCCTCCCTTCTATTAAAACACTGAGCAATTTAATCTATCAGCTATTTTTTGTAGTTTTGGGGCTAGCAGGGGTAGAAATAGAGCCAGGAGTTCCCTTATGGTTAGTTAACTTGGAGTAAACCAGACTGTAATTAGTAGTTTTGCTTGGGGCTTTTACAGGGGCATTGAGGAGTGCTATAGACCCAGTTCAGCTTGCCAATGCAGTACATACAGGCACAATAATAATGATAGTAACCTTATCAGGTCTTTTCAGTTCCTAGGGATAGAGCAGGAAATTTTTCCAGATAGTTTGCAGCTGAGAGGTGTCCTTCTATTGTTTCAAGCCTTTCAGGATGAGGGAAGTTTAAGGGGTCTAGTACCTTATTTTCATAGAAGAATATCAGAAGGCTATGAGAAGTATGCAGGATTAGTGCAAAGTGTCCTAATATTTAGCCAGGAAGGCCACGGCAGTGCAGTGGTTAGCGTTGCCACCTCACAGCAAGAGGTTCACTGGTTCTATTCTTGGCTTGGGTGCCTTCTGTGTGGAGTCTACATGTCCTCCCTGTGGTCACCTGGGTTTCCTCTAGGTGCTGCACTTTCCTCTGACATCCCAAAGACATGCTGTAGGTGGATTGGACATTCTAAATTCACCCTAAGTGTGATTGTGTGCCTTCTGTGGATGGTTGGGTGCTGGGCTAGCAACTCAACAGTGTAAAACTCCACTACCAATCTTTCTGCAGACTGTTGTTCTGGTGTGGTTTCCCCAAACTGGAAAAAGCTGCTGGCTAATGAAAACATTGCTTGCAAAGTCATATAGGACAAAAAAGTACAGTTTTGTACCTACCATAAATGATGATCGAACTGGATGGAGCATCAGCAGTCAACAAATATGGGTTGTCCTGTGGAGTCGTCAGGCAGCCCCGACGACCCAAAGTCTGGAGTCGGCTGCCCATGATATCGCACTTCACCCATCATCTCTCTGCTCTTGAGATTATAAAGGCATCAACCTGATGCCATTTTCCTCAGTGTTTCTTACCCCAGATGCAGTTGCCCCTCTTTGAAGGCGGCTAAATTTTAAATAGAAATGTTTCCAAAAAAAAAAGTAAAAAGCAAACAAAAGCAATGTAATGTACATATATCACAACAAATACACTGTAAAACAAACCCAGCTAGCTGGCTAGCTATAAGCTCCAGAATAGGAGTAGAGGGAAGGAAGGAAGGGGTGGGTGTGTGCCTGACTGAGATGCTGTCCAGTTTCCACATTGCTATTTATGGTAGGTAGTAGTAAACTGTCCTCCTTCATGGTGGCTGCAGTCATCATATTCAGGTATAATACATAGGCCATAGCCAAAGCCAAAAGAGGGCCTTGTATAGGTGGTGATGAGTGTCTGGCACCCTGTAAAATATATCTGGTTTGGGGGGCTGGAGGTAAAGAATCAGGAGCAGTGCAAACATCATTAAATGCATCATCCACACACAACAGTACAGGAGGTGAGCTCTAAGCTATGCCTATGTTGTGGTAAGTCAGAAAAGTCCTAAGCCTTTGAATTGAAGAAATCAAATCCCTGCTATTCTAATTGTTCTCTCACAAGTACGTAAGGTTTCCTAAAAGGAAAATCCTCTGGTGGAGAGGGATTCTTCAGCATCGACGGAATTCATAGTAGTAAAAAGGGGGCCTGGTCTGTAATGTCTGAGTCATCCGGCGATCATCAGATGACACTGGCTCTCGGGGGCTCTCTCTAGGTCTCTTTCTGGGCTTTGAGAGGGGGTGTGAGTGGCTGTGGATGATAATTATTACCTATTAAATCTATTAAATCCAGAGTAAGTATGTGAACTTTGAAAGCAGTCTGTGTGTGGGGGGGCTGCAACAGCACCGATTTAGATTTGGCTGTTGGCTGCTGGCTGGCCAAGGCTGACAGACACATGGCATGTGGAGGCCTAGGGCACGACCGCGGCTGGGTAGAGACAAAGAGACATCCAAAGGGATGGTGTCCGATTAGGAACCACAAACCGGGCAATTGCAGGCAAAATCTGAGGCCGACTCAGGCAGCAAGAGCAGTAGTAGTCAGTAGTTCGCTGAAGATTGATCCGGTTTTTTGTTTCTTCGGCCAACCGACACTCGCCGCTTCGTTTAACTTTTGGTTTTGGTCTTTTGGCGGACGAGCGAAAGTGCTTTAAGTGTCGGTTTCTTTCTTTTTAACTTTTTGGGTAGTCGGGAGATCGGTGGATTATGGCATAATGCGCGCCAAAATCTGAGCGAACTGTTCAGTTAACAGGGTCTCCACGCCGCTTCTCGGTTGGTTGAAGCACACAGGCACAGGCAGTAGGTCTGGGCCTCTGGGCCGCTAAGGCAGGTAAGAGGAAATCTTTATGAGGTTAATGTTTATTTTATTTTTTACAGTTATCCGCTTTTTTTCATTGATTTGACAGAGGCAAGAAAGAGTCCTCAGCGAGAGTTAGCTTTTTAGTACTTAGCTTTGTGAAGTTCGGTAGTAGTAATCTAGTAGTAATCTCTCTGGATCTGACCCGCAGGCTCTGCGAAAGCTTCGCTTCGAGGAAAGACCGAGAAAAAAAAGGCGGGCTGATCGGAAGCCGGACTCTATGACCATTTTCCGGCAAGAGAGAGACATCAGCCAGCTGAAGGACAGCCCAGCTGGATGACTTCCACTTTGGAATGAAGCCGCCCGACCTATTGGTGGACAACCCACAACGCAGACGCATCCGCATGACACACCAAGTAAATCTGTTTTAATTTCTAGGAAGCCATCAAGTGTCTTAACATCTGTACTTTTATTTTGATCTTGTTTTGAAATCATTACAGCTTGAGCATAAAGACTGTCTTTTTCTAGGAACAATAAATAGACATGGCTGATAGTCAAATTGACCAAATATTCTACTTTATTATACAAAAAATAAAAAAAAAATGTGAAAGATGAACGCAAAAGGACACTTCACATCGGTTATTCTTTATCAAGTTATAAAAACATAATTTGTGCAGCATTAAAATATGTTTCATTTATTGACCAGATAACTCAATTAACATTTACATCAGAAAATCGCAATTTATGAATAAAAAGTATTTGGGAGTAATGTATTTCACAGAATGTACTGAAACTGATATGAGATGAAGCTCTTATTACATTCCAAGTGACCAAAGCTAGATAGCCTATATTGGACAATAGTGTGTCTGTGTTCCACCACAGAACCTTCTGGGGAAAGTATGCAGAATAACTCAGAAGTATGATCATCGACCAAAAGTGTTCACAAACACACTGAGCATAATGGGTACATGCAGGCATACACACACACTGGCTGAAATTCAGCATAGCAGGCACTGTATACTGCTGGGGGTTAACTGTTAAAACTGTAGGAGCAATACAAACATTCCATATCCCACTCTATGACTACAAAAATCCCTGGTTGTACTGTCTCTCTGTTGCTACCATTCTCTGATAGCCTAAAATTGAAACTGTAAAAAGGCATACTGCATAAGGAGGCTTTGTGATTCTGAGATCAGGGGTTCAGAATGAGGATAAAATGTTTATAATGAAACCCTTTATTGTATTACTTATTATATGTTGTGGTAATCCAGTAATCAGGAATGGTACATTCCAAAATACTGAAATATCTAAACTCTTTAATAAACTTGTAAACAACAATAACCTGGACAAAATATGAGATATGACCTTTGACTCCAAGTACTTTTCTGTTACATGTGATGCTAAACATTTCTTTTTCTCTATCCCTCATAATAAAGGAATGCTGTGGTTCTATGAAGTAGTACGTGAATTTGGCAATTTGTCAGAAATAGAATGTACACTTGTTCATGATTTTATGGTAATTATTTTGACCAATAATTTATTAAGTTTGACAGTGAATATTATAAACAGGTCACTGGAGTGGGAATGGGATCCACTTGTGCCCCTGTTTTTGCCAATGGTGTATTATTAAGGTGAAAGCTTAATATTTTATTACAAATTCCTTTGTTCAAGCAATGTATGGGTTATTATAGATACTTAGATGGTTTGTTGTTGAAATGGCGGGGTGATTTCACCCAATTTAAGGAATTTTTTATTGCAAACTAGTACCAACTTTTTAGCATTTATCCATTACATTGGCTTGAAGGAAATACATTTTTTGGATGTAAAAGTTTTATGTTCACCTTCTACTGGTTTAGAAACAAGATTGTACCATAAACCAACTTTTTGCGGTTCTTTTTTGTTCTTTTCTAGTTGCCACCCCTTTCATCAGAAAAGGGGTATCATTAAAAGTCAGTTTATAAGGGCATCTAGAATTACATCAGAGGACAATATGTGTGAGAATTAATTTTGTAAGCTCAGGGACATGTTCCTTGACAGAGGCTTTTCCTCCAGCCTTACAGATAAAATTAAATCTGAAATTAGTTCTGAGAGACACAGGAAATTTGACCCCATCATCAAGTACAGACTTTACAAAAATATGAACAAGAGAAGGTCAAAGGGGACACTATTAGCATGTAGAACAATCTGGTGTTACACTACACTTTAGACGTCAAAGGTATAGAAAATATTATCACTAAATATTGGTCTTTAACTATGAGGAGAACAGTAGATCTACTGGGTCACTGAGACCTAGTTTTACTTATAAAAGAAAACATAACATTAAAGATCTTTTAGACAGAACACCACACACTGGTTTGGGTACCTGGCCAATTGCATTAAAATGTGGGAGATGCAACCAATGTAAATACATCGAAAAGAACTATACTGGTTGGTTGCACAAGAAGATCAGTAGATGGGTGTGTGGTGGAAAATACAATTGTTGGTCAGAAATGGTGGTATACCTTGATTTTTGTATGGGTTGCCAAGCTTTCTATGTGGGCAAGATGGTTAATGGCTTGAACCACAGACTCTACCAACATCAATACAGTATTCAGAGGCTGGACAATAAGAGTGCTTTGGCACAACACTCTATGGCATGTGCAGGTTTTGACACATTTAAAGTTTTCATTCTTGAACAGATATCTGTTAAACCTTTTAGTGGTGATTGGAAAAATCTCTTATTACATCGAGAGATGTTGGTGCAGCTCAGGTTGAATGCCGCCATCCCACCAGGCATTAATAAATTTATTTCTGTTTCCAGTGAGCATAATATGTTATAGCCTCACGAGCTCCCTGGGTAAGTGACTGCTGTAAACCTATTGCACTGACAGGTTGTTCTTATTGTTTAACAGTTTACAGATTTCATGACTGCTGTATTTGCTTGTTTTTACTTAAAAGCATTTTCTTTGTACATATTTTTATTTTACTTCTACTTTTATTTTAATTTTACAAAACATATTTTGATTGAATAAATTTGTTGTGTATTAGGTAGCATTCTTGGATTAGTTTGAGTTGTTTTTAATGAACTACTTGTTATTGTTTAATTGTTATTGTTTAATATGGGTGGCCACAGTGGTGCAGCAGTTAGCATTGTCCCCTCACAGCAAGAGGTTCTCTGGTTCGATCCTCGGCTGGGGTGCCTTCTGTGCAGAGTCTGCATGTCTTCCCTGTGGTCGTGTGGGTTTCCTCTGGGTTCTCTTGTTTTCTCCCACATCCCAAAGACATGTTGTAGGTGGATTGGACACTCTAAATTGGCCCTAGGTATGAGTGTGTGCATGTGTGTGCTTTCTGTGGAAGGTTGGGCACTGGGCTGGCAACTCAACACTGTAAAACTCTACTGCCAATCATGAGCGGACAGGTGATCCACTGTGGTGACCCCAAACCGGGAAAAGCAAGAAGAAGACTTGTTACTGGTTAATTAGGAAGATGTGTCATGCTACTTGGTTATTTAACTAGGACCCTTTTTCAATTGGTGGTTCTGAAGATGTCTGTTTAAAACTGACGGGAACGCTTAACCACGGTTGTTTATTGCTATTTACAAGTTTATTAAAGAGTTTGGATATTTCTGTATTTTGGTGTATACCATGCCTGACTACTGGATTACCACAGTGCATGTTTTTTTTTTATTATTTTATTTTTATTGGTATTTCACACTATCTAGATTTTCCATAGTTTTTATGTATTTATTTTTTTTTACTTACTATATGTTGAGCAAAGCTGCTACTGCTAGCACATTCCCATTTATAGTAGTATATGCTCTAATGCTGTATGCAGTTAAAAATGAATTTTTTATCTAAACATGGATTTGAGCATGCCTATTGTTCAATATGTATGCTACTAAGGTAGAAAAAATGTTTAATAACTGTAAATTAATCTTTTTGAAGAATTTGGTCAGTATAACAACTCACTCTGTTGCCAACATATTATAACCAACTTGATCATTATAGATTGCTTCTGCCCATGACTCTCGACCTCCAAGATCAGGAAATCAGGACAAAGCCTAAATAATGGAGGGGAGTGGCAAAGACCACAAAATAGGGGAAGATTTTAAATATTGCTCATATAAACTTAGAATGTTGCTAGAATTACAGGATATGTGGTAGCTTACATTTTCTGAAGGATATGATGTCTTAAACTCAATTGCACATCATTATTTAGTGGCATTACCCATTAGTGTTTTTCCAGAAAGCCACATATTTTATCAGGAGCAGAACAAAAACCTGAGGCAAAAATCAGGACATTCTGTAAAAATCTGGACAGTCAAGATTTATGCTTCTAGCAGTTCTGCAGTTAATATCCTTATGGCTCAGCTAAGTTATTCTATATCTGCAATAGTCAAGATGCTTCAAGCTACTAACATGTTTTACATTCAAATCACCTACAAGCAAGGACCAAACTTTAATACAGCTGCACCTCTCTCTCTTTTTCCCATTCAGTCATGTTACCATAAACACATATTCCTAACATCAGCACCTTTTTTAAAACTGAACCTCAGCTCAATCTCTTCATATCACTGCAGTCTTTGCTAATCAAGCAAAGACACTCCTGTGGAGACTTGGACATAAGAAGGACAGTCTGAATTGGCAATAGGATGTTAGACACCTGGTTGCCAAGTGCATTACCACTTACTCTGTCAAATTTTTGAGTTTAGAAGGAATGAGTTGGGAAAAGTAAATTTATTCAAATAAGAAAAACAAAAGTTTGCTACTGGAGCTGCTCAGCCAAGAATTGTCAATAAACAGTTAATATCCACATAAGGCAGATTTTAAGCATTTAACTGTCTAAAACATGCAAATCATTTTCATTAGCTCTAAGTATTTTACTAGAAGCTGTTGTTGTTCGGCTTTTCCCGGTTAGGGGTCGCCACAGCAGAACTCCGGTCCGCTAATGATTGGCAGTAGAGTAGATTTTCAAGGTACTGAGTTGCCAGCTCGATGCCCAACCTTCACCGAAGGCATGCCCATTCACGCATGTCTTTCAGAATGCCACTTGACCCACGTGGAGGATGTGCCGACTCCACAAAGAACGCAATCCCTGAACACTAGCTGAGAATCGAACGGGAGAACCTCTTGCTGTGAGGTAACAATGCTACCGCTGCACCACCGTGGGCACAAGTATTTTACTGGAAGTATGAGTATTAAATCTGTAAATATGTTTTTAATTTTGGAATATTTGGCTTGCTAGTTTAAAATGTATGCATGGCATCACTATATAAGGCATGAATAACTTCCTGTGAGAGTTCCGAAGAAGTTCTGCATTATCAACATGTGGAAATGCTAAACAATAAACACCATATGTAATGTCTATATGGCTCACTTGTGTCAGTTTGTGTGTTTTTTGTTTGACTGCACGCTTGCAGGGTCACATCAGCAGTCTGGGTATACATCCTTCTAAATGCTCCAGATATACAGCAGAGAATTGATTATGACTACTAAAAAGATATTAAAGGTGAAGTCATCACTTATATGCATTTAAATATGGACTGGAATGTAACCAAGGATCAATACTGCACTATCTATAAATCTCTTTGACTTACCCCAAAGAATCCATATTAAAATCAGACCAGACAAAGAGACAGAGAAGGTTAATATTCTAGAAAGTCCCCTAGTCACCACCCCAGATAACAAACTGAAAGTGGCTGTGATGTCAGATTGCTTTAATGATCACCAGGTGAAAAAAAATGAACTTTTAGATGGACTACAAATTCAGAAAACTTTGGTATTCAAATCGTCATAACATTGTTCAGCTATTTTGATTTGTTCCAACAAATTCACCTAATATTAGATCATGCTATGAAGTAGTTTAACAAATCTTTCTTAGATGTTCTTAATAACCTCACCCCAGGAAGATGGTTCACATTAAAGATCAGTTTACAAGAGCAGTAAAATGATAGTGAATGGAAAAAATGCCAGCATAAAATACCACTACTACTATACTGAGTTCAGAAATAAGATAAAATACTCCCTTACCCTAAGCAAAGAGAATGTATTTCTAACCAAAAAAAATGAAAATATTAGAAATTCAAGGGCCTTTTTTCAATAATATCAACATACTTACACGTCTCACTACAATATCATATCCACAACCCTTGCTGAGCCTATTGATCATGTAAATTGCAACTAAATTTTTATTACTTGGAAAGTGTGTGACTTACTTACGCCTAGTTTATATAATATCACAGCTGCAGACTTGACGTACCCTAAGCTTCATTTATAACTGTCTCATACCTCGCTAACATATATACTTCTTACTAAATTCAAAACTACCTCCACAGTAATTTTGAAAAATCCCTGCAGCCTACCTCAAACAAATGAATGAATTGCTTATCCAACTTAATTTTTTTGTTTTTTCTCAGGATCAGCCTGGTGGCTCCCCTTCCTGCATACAGTTGACCCATTTGCTCCTTAACTAGGGAAAGCACCCTCCAGCACATCTGTCTTCCAGTGGAAATAAGAGTCTGATGGCAGGGAGGGAGCCATTCTGCAGATCCTGCAGACTGGCTGAACCCAACCCCTGAGTTATCTGCAAGCTCTGCTGTAGCTGCCTTGTGAGGTGCATGTATTCTTCTACTCATGTGCAGCCTTCCACCAAGCATCACACTGCTTCTAGTAGTGGGCTTGCTAGTCTCTTTATGCAGCAGCAATTGCCAGTGCAGCAAGCCAAGCTGTTTCCCTTTCTCCAGGATGAGTGAGCCAGCATTTGCTAGTCTCTCTCATCTGCCCCTGTCCAGTTTATCCAGCATCCATGCCACCAGTAAAAAAAAAAAAAAAAAGGTTGTCTTTGATGCAGTCAGATCTTTATACCACTCTGCCATGGCTAGGTCCTAATCCAGTATTCATTTTGATCAGTCATTGCATGAGGGAAAATTATATTTTAAATGCTTGAGATTATAAGTCATCCTCATCCTACCTCACCACAATGAAGGTGATATCAGTTGAATTACCTAAGAAACAGTCCATTGCTATTCTGCCTTTAAACTGTAAAATTCTAGAATTACAGTACCTGCTAGGATGACTGCAATCACCAATCTATTACTTAATGAGGGCATCAGTGGAAGCAGTGATGATCTAGAGGATCATTGGTCTAAGCACCTGGAAGGCAGTTAAAAAAACAACATATTGAGTTATGGACCCAGTCCATAAATAGCAGAATGTGTGCTTGTAATCAAGGAGACAAAATCCTGAAGCTTATACCAAGCTGAATCAATCGACGTGTATTGTACTGCATGAAAGTAATGACCTTATTATTTATTTATTTAATTATTGGCATTTGTTTACTGGGATAGTTTACTGGGCCAAGCAGAACTCATTTTCAGTGGAGGCCCGAGGAGAAAAATTCCAACATGTAAGATGAATACAATATGATTACAAGTAGTGCATAGAGTTATACAAGGCATGCAGAATAATATTGATTGTAGACATTACATATAACATAATGGAATATATTGCATAAACAAAATTAAATAAAAAAATACAATAGTGAGGAATGGACAACAAGGATGCCAATTGCAAATTCTTAACTTCAATGTCTTGGCAGTGCTAAGACCATAGAGGAAAACAGCTTCCAAGAAAGATTCAGTAGACATGGACGGCCTTCACAGAATAATGGATGGATGATATTCCAATGAGCCAAAACCGAGGTAAGTATAGTTAGAGAGCAGAGTGCAAATCTAATGCAATTAGGTAGTAAAGTGCTCAAAGATCTAATAAAAAAAAAAACAAGGTATTACTTAGCAACAGGCAATGAAATTTGCTGGCATTTTGCAGACTTAAGAGAATGGGTAGCAAAACCATCCAGTTTACTATAAAATACATCATCAGCTCTAGACTCCTGAAGAAGTGAAGCAAGTCCCAGTAGAATCTACAAAAGCATCCCAGCATTCTTGGACAAAGTTCTAGATAGGGAGGTAGAAACAAATCCTTAATGTCAGTCACTGTGGAGAACAACTGCTCCAAAATACAATGCAATTGCAAATCGCCTGTGTCAATATACCAAGGTAATGAAACTGATGGAGTTCAGAAGCCTAAAGAATAACAAAGTGCACCAGGAAACAGCTACAGGTCCACAAAACAACCTCGTATTCTATCTACTTCTAATGTAAGGACTAACATTGTTAATAGCACCAATTTCCTAAGGAATGCCATCAGCTATCATATCAAATTTGATCAACATATTGTTACGCCAGTCAAAAAAGCTGCTTAAAATTGGGGTTATTACCCAGTGTAAAACCATTCCTTATTGCCCACATGCAGTTATTCAAAGCCAACTTTTTTCACAGCCAGCCTCTTGACTGCCAGTTCTTTATTTACAAATCTTCATAATGCATAATGATCAAATCTTGAGCAGTGTTATAATAAAATAGTGAACCTTGTTGATAACATGCCAGTCAAAATAGACCACTGTGTGGAACTCAAAAAAAATCGGATGCATTAATTTCTCATGTACCCTAATATATTTTCATATGAAAATGGTACATTGAACACTCTATTAGCCTAATAAATATCCTGTTGTAAAACTAGCAAAATGATGATGTACTTTGTATTTTAGGAGATTATCTCAGATCACACATGCAGCAGCTAGTAAATGCTGTAATATATATATATATAAGGACATCCAGACTCCACACAGAAGGCACTCTAGCTGAGAATCTATCAGGAACCTCTTGCTGTGAGAACAATGCTACAAGTGGTCTGCACAAAAAAATATATATATATATATATATATATATATATATATATATATATATATATATATATATATATATATATATATATATATATATATATATATATATATAAATAAATTATGTAAACCAGAAAGCTACAACTAATGAAGCAGTTTGACAACAAAGCTATACCTTATCTACTTCTAATGGACATATGACTTTACAGGTCCACAAAATTAGCAACCTTCAAGAATGACAGTTAATCACACGCAAATAGCCCTTCTTCAATTATTTATTTATTTATTTTAGATGATTGGAATAGACCGACTAGGCAAGAAAAATCCCTTTTAGAGGAGGCCCAGGGATAAAATTCCAAGCAATGAGAACAGAAATATAACAACTGTAATATTCTAATATATATATATATATATATATATGTATATATATATGTATATATATATATATATATATATATATATATATATATATATATATATATATATATATAAATATATATGTAAAATGTAAGGAAATGCAACAAATAAAATAGAAACAACACATAATACAAAGAGTTCTAGTGAAACACTACATTAAGAAGAGAAACACACAATACAAAGAGTTCTAGTGAAACACTACATTAAGAATAGAAACAACATAGAATAGTGGTCTGATACATAAAGTCTTAGGAGATCTATTAATATACAAATGTTTGATAGTAGTATTCAGTTTATACAACACTGAAATACAACATTAAAATTGGGTACCTAATTTTCATCTAACCAGTTAATTAACAAATCTTCTCTCCTGTCCATTTAATATGATTTATTAAATAAAAACATTTTACACTTCTTCCTCAGGTCTTAATTATATCATACATTTAATCCCATAACATTGGCAATTAAGTTAATTGATCTAATTTAAAACACAGTAGTATTTACTAAAAGAGCAGTATAACAAAACAATTACATAGCCCTTATTAAAACCAGTGAAAAAATATACCCTAAAATGTTAAAATTCTAAATAATTTCTAAATAAATTTTATAGTCATAAAACTGATGTGTATATAACTTTTTATATTTGTTTCCATTCCTATTCTATCCTTACACCAAACCCATATTGTAGTCTGACAAGCTATTTAATAGATTTGTAAATAAATAGCAGGTAAATTATATCCTGTCGGATTTTAGTTTCAAATAAGGCACAATAGATATAGCTTCATTAAGCCCTGGGAATCTGTTGGATTCCAGGAGGATCTGCCAATGTGTCTCCCTATGGGAAAGTAGTGTCTCCCATGGACCACCCCTAGGGTCTTGTAGAACAGAGTCCAATACAAAAAACTTGTAAGCAGCGTCTGAACATGATGTACTATGCTTGTAAAGAGCGTTTTTCATATCTCGCTTGTTAATATCATAAAGATGTTCATACACTCTTCTGCGGAGTTGTCTCTTGGTTTTGCCCACATAGAAAGCCTGACAGGACAGGCACAAAACCAAGTAGACAACACCGCAGGACAAGCAATTGTAGAATCTGTTAGAACCAATCCTCCTGTTTCTACTTTCCACGTACACAGTCTCCTTGTTGATTAAATACTTGCACTGAGAGCAATGTCCACATCTATATGTACCCTTACGTGTGATTCCCGTTGAATATTGTGTAGGCCCTGCAACTAGTCAGTTCCAGGAGCCGTATCCAGCCGGTAGTTTCCCCCGCAGGTGCGGGTAATAATGGTACAGTCCGGAGTGTACAGAGGTCAGAGACCGGCAGTACGGAGGTTTCTGATTTTTTCAAAACACCAGCAATTTTCAGGGATGGTGTTTCAGTCACTAATTTGGGACAGAGAAATTCGAGACAACACACGGAGAATGCTGACGTTGTAGGGTCGATGGATACACCAGCGGCAGCCAGGGATGGTGTATCTGGTTCTTTTATTCCTTGTCACCAGCCGGTTTCCACACAAGAGTCGCAACCTCCTACTGCTTCCTTTTCTGACTGGGTGAACAACAAACATGATTTTAACTCTGTGGGCATTTACACGAGCAACTCAACAGAGAGATTAACTTTTGGGGACAATCTTTATTTCCTTGAGGACACCTTATACAGGTACAAGAGTTTGGTTTTAGATAATGCATATTTGTTTGAATGTATTAACAAGGGCATTGTGCCCAAAGGTCTGAGAGTGCATAAATATCCAAACAATGTGCTTATTGGAAGTGACTTTCATGATGATTTGATCCAAGCTTTTGACCGATGTGGAATGGATATTATGCGAGCCATTATAAAGAAAAATGAAAAAGACATTCAAGGACTTTCTGAGCAAATATTTAAATGTCATGATGCTATTACTAATGATTTACTGTTTACTGTGGAATCACACAAAGTACAATATTATAATATCCGTAAAAATATTGATCATCATTGTGACATTATTATTAAGAGAAAATCTAACAAGTTGAAAAGGGACCTCAGGGAATACAAGGAGGGGCGACAATACCCCAATCCACCCCAATTTAGGGGTAAGAATTATTTAGCTTCAGAATTTCATGAGAATACTGTACCCCACGTCGAGGCAGGAATAGGAGCCCTAGGTGAGGATGATGATCAGGGTCCCACTAACCCAGGTGGGGAGACGGAAGGGGGGTTTTTACCAAGAAGATCGGAACGTATTCGAAACCAACAAGGGGTACAAGACTATCCTGTTTACCCGATTTTTTCCCAGGGCAGGAACAACCCGGGGAGGGGGAGGGGGAGGAACAGGAACCAGGATTGGTAATAGACAACAGTATTACTGTTACAGAAAAGGGTGAGTGTCGATTACATGTTAAGCAAGGTTATCACATATACAACTATAGTGATGTACTGGTTACAGACGCACACTTTAATTTACTCACCAAGGGTTACAAATTTGTTCCAACTCGGGGTTGCCAACTGGTCAATTGTATCTTGGATGTGAAAATGCTTATTCGTAAACTTAACTTTCAGCATTTATTTGGACATGCCCCAGTTGCTCCAACCTTGTTGTTAAAAAAGTCCAGTGCCTTTAATCCACCTCTCCATCCACAATTGAGTAATTTGGAGCTAAGAATTGAAAAAGAAATTCGCAAAGAATTAGGTCGAACTAGCTTTGAATACAATCTTAGTGATGAAGAGTATGTGGTTTTACACGACCTAGCGTATAACCATTCCATCAGGGTTATGCAACCAGACAAGGGTGGGGGCACAGTACTTATGAGCCAGGTCTTATATGAAAGTAAGATGGGAGACATCCTATATGATACTAACAAATATACTGTTTCTTCCATCCAAGAGGTGTATCTTTCATACAAAAAGATTGACCTCACTATAAAAGATATGTTAGACCAGGAGGTCATCGAATTTGATACATATTCTTTTTTGGATAACAAACATCCTAAGGTACCTACCATTTTCGGTGTACCTAAAATACACAAGTGCATAGAGGACCCTCCCTTACGTCCCATAGTGGCTGCCCAAGGGTCTAAGACCCACTCAATTGCTAAATTCCTTGATTGGAAACTAAAACAGGTGTGGGGCAGAGAACCTTATTTAGTTAAGGACTCTTGGCAATTCTTACGAAGTATCACTAACAATTTATACAACCCCAACCTAGTATTTATAACAATTGATGTGGTCGATTTGTTCTCTGTTATTCCAACAGAAGTGGGTTTGGAATGGTTGGAAGAGGCCCTGTGGGAAAGTAATGGAATTACAGCAAATGAGGTGAACATGATTATGACCTTAGTGGAGTTAGTCTTAGATAACAACTATATAAGCTATGGGGGCGAGTACTTTAGACAAATCACCGGGGTGTCCATGGGGGCTAATTTTGCCCCAACATATGCAGACATAGTCATGGCCACCTGGGAGAAGAAGTTCATCAACAATAGTAGGTTTGAGAAGTACTGGAACCATTATGTCAGATTCTTGGACGATATCTGTATTTTTTGGGTAGGCCCCCCAGAGACCATTCAGGAGTTTATTACTTACATAAATAGTACAACCAGTTTTTTAAAGTTCACCCACGAGATTTTTGAAGAAACAGTCCATTATTTGGACGTTACTATCAGTAAGGTGGCAGCAGGCTTTTCTTCTTCAGTATATAGAAAACCATCCTTTTCTAACAGTTATTTGCACTTCTCTAGTTCCCACCCTGAGTACCAGAAAAAAGGTATTATTAAAGGACAGATGGTTAGGGCGTCCCGAATGACATCTCAGGACCACCTTTTTAACAAAGAGTGTGATAAGTTAACTGGTATGTTCATGGATAGGGGGTATCCTGAATACATGATCAACCAAGTTAAACAGGAGGTGACCCTGGGTAGAACTACAAGATTCAAGCCTATTTTAGGACAGGACTCACCTAGTATACAACAGGATATGAGTATATCTAATGGTGTAGGACAGGAATTACTTTTTATCACAGAATACAGTGGTAATGTCATGAAATTCCGACAGATAGTTGAAAAGGAATTTAAGGCTTTTCAGGAGTTGACTGATTTGGAGGTATTTAAAACTTTAACCCTTAAAACTGTTTATAAAAAGGGTTACAATATTAAGAGAATTTTAGAGGCAGGGCCTACACAATATTCAACGGGAATCACACGTAAGGGTACATATAGATGTGGACATTGCTCTCAGTGCAAGTATTTAATCAACAAGGAGACTGTGTACGTGGAAAGTAGAAACAGGAGGATTGGTTCTAACAGATTCTACAATTGCTTGTCCTGCGGTGTTGTCTACTTGGTTTTGTGCCTGTCCTGTCAGGCTTTCTATGTGGGCAAAACCAAGAGACAACTCCGCAGAAGAGTGTATGAACATCTTTATGATATTAACAAGCGAGATATGAAAAACGCTCTTTACAAGCATAGTACATCATGTTCAGACGCTGCTTACAAGTTTTTTGTATTGGACTCTGTTCTACAAGACCCTAGGGGTGGTCCATGGGAGACACTACTTTCCCATAGGGAGACACATTGGCAGATCCTCCTGGAATCCAACAGATTCCCAGGGCTTAATGAAGCTATATCTATTGTGCCTTATTTGAAACTAAAATCCGACAGGATATAATTTACCTGCTATTTATTTACAAATCTATTAAATAGCTTGTCAGACTACAATATGGGTTTGGTGTAAGGATAGAATAGGAATGGAAACAAATATAAAAAGTTATATACACATCAGTTTTATGACTATAAAATTTATTTAGAAATTATTTAGAATTTTAACATTTTAGGGTATATTTTTTCACTGGTTTTAATAAGGGCTATGTAATTGTTTTGTTATATTGCTCTTTTAGTAAATACTACTGTGTTTTTAAATTAGATCAATTAACTTAATTGCCAATTTATGGGATTAATATGTGTATTTAAACCTGAGGGTTTCTTGACTGTTTGTCTGATGAAGTCTTATTTGATGAAAACGTGTGGTACATTTTGTTGGCGTTAAGCATTAAACTTCTGGTATTACTATCAGTTAGCCTGGTGCCTTATTGTGAGTTTACAGTATACCGCAACACCTATCCTGTGGACTTAACCTCGTATTCTATCTACTTCTAATGTAAGGACAAACATTGTTAATAGCACCAATTTCCTAAGTAATGCCATCAGCTATTATATCAAATTTGATCAACATATTGTCATGCCAGTCAAAAAAGCTGGCTAAAATTGGGGTTATTACCCAGTGTAAAACCATTCCTTATTGCCCACATGCAGTTATTCAAGCCAACTTTTTTCACAGCCAGCCTCTTGACTGCCAGTTCTTTATTTACAAATCTTCATAATGCATAATGATCAAATCTTGAGCAGTGTTAAAATAAAATAGTGAACCTTGTTGATAACGTGCCAGTCAAAATAGACCACTGTGTGGAACTCAAAAAAAATTGGATGCATTAATTTCTCATTTACTCTAATATATTTTCATATGAAAATGGTACATTGAACACTCTATTAGCCTAATAAATATCCTGTTGTAAAACTAGCAAAATGATGATGTACTTTGTATTTTAGGAGATTATCTCAGATCACACATGCAGCAGCTAGTAAATGCTGTAATATATATATATATATATATATATATATATATATATATATATATATATATATATATAAATATCATGTTGTAAAACTAGCAAAATGATGATGTACTTTGTACTTTAGGATATTATCTCAGATCGCACATGCAGCAGCTAGTAAATGCTGTAATAAATATATATATATATATATATATATATATATATATATAGATATAGATATGTTTGTCTTTATATATATATATATATATATATATGTTTGTCTTTTTTGCATTTTTCCGGTTAGGGGTCGCCACAGCGGAACTCCAGTCTGCTATTGACTGGCAGTAGGTATTTTATGGTGCGGAGTTGCCAGCCCGATGCCCAACTTTCAGCAAAGGCACGCCCATTCACACATGTCTTTCGGAGGCTACTCGACTGCGGGGAGGACATGCAGACTCCACACAGAAGGCACTCTAGCTGAGAATCGAACAGGAGAACCTCTTGCTGTGAGGCAATAAAGCTACTGCTGTACCACCATGGCTTCAAAAAAAAAAAAATATATATATATATATATATATATATATATATATATATATATATATATATATATATATATATATATAAATAAATGAATTATGTAAACCAGAAAGCTACAACTAATGAAGCAGTTTGACAACAAAGCTATACCTTATCTTACGTCAGTAATGGACATATGACTTTAAAGGTGGCCTTACATAATTAGCAAGCTTCGCGCAATAACAGTTAATCACATGTCAATAGCCCTTCTTCAATTATTTATTTATTTATTTTAGATGATTGGAATAGACCGACTAGGCAAGAAAAATCCCTTTTTAGAGGAGGCCCAGGGATAAAAATTCCAAGCAATGAGAACAGAAATATAACAACTGTAATATTCTAATACATATATATATATATATATATATATATATATATATATATATATATATATATATATATATATATATATATATATATATATATATATAAATATATATGTGTGTATAAAATGGTCTAAGAAAAATGCAACAAATAAAATAGAAACAACACATAATACAAAGAGTTCTAGTGAAACACTACATTAAGAGGAGAAACACACAATACAGAGTTCTAGTGAAACACTACATTAAGAATAGAAACAACATAGAATAGTGGTCTGATACATAAAGTCTTAGGAGATCTATTAATATACAAATGTTTGATAGTAGTATTCAGTTTATCCAACACTGAAATACAACATTAAAATTGGGTACCTAATTTTCATCTAACCAGTTAATTAACAAATCTTCTCTCCTGTCCATTTAATATGATTTATTAAATAAAAACATTTTACACTTCTTCCTTAGTCTTTCTAGTTCATCCTCTCATCCTTCCTTTTCACCTGGTTCTTGTATTTATCTGTACCTCTTTATTTTGTTCTTTCACTTTAACCTTCCATTTCTTTTGAAGTGTTTCTGTGCATCTCATTTTGTTTATTTCCTCAGTTTTTTTAAGTGATCATTATGTATGTATGTAGCATGTGTATGTATTGTTTTGATCCTAGACAGGCAAAATGAGATTTTTCTGTTTATGCTTTTATTTTTTCACATCTTCTTAATTATATCATACATTTAATACGATAACATAATTAAAAATACATGCTCAAGGAATTGCTCCTGTTCTACTCCAGGGTAATATTTTGTCTTTAGTATGCAATTTCTAATTCATTTCCTCCTTCACTCCTTCAGCAGTGTTAACCATGGATGATAGTGTATAACAAGACTTATAATCAAAGTATAATTAACTTATTTTACTCTGACTTTGTATCCTTTCTTCCTTGATATATTTTATAACCCTCTGAGAATATTTTGTATATTTCCATATATGTATTCACTGTCCTTGTTCTACTATTATAGTTATTATATGTGGAGCTTTTCTCCCCGGGCCTCCGCTGAAAAACGACTTCTTGTCCAGACGGACTTCCTGGTAAACAAATGTAAACTAAATAAATAAATAGAATGTAGCTCTGTATGTAACTGTTGTATGGCTTTTAAGGAATTTTTCTCCCCACACCTTCACTGAAAATTACTTTTGTGGTGGTGAGCTATCTTCAAGAAAGAATGAAAGAATAAAGAAAGCAAAAAGAAAGAAAGAAGGAAGGAATGAAAGAAAGAAACTAAGGCTAGTTAACAGATTGATTCAACTGAAGAATAAAAATGTTTAGTGTTCTACATGTATCTTTGTTTCCACAATTATCTCCTTTATTAATGATACTGACATTTTAAACTGAGTTTAGTTTATCAGCTTTGCATCTTAAAGCCTGAAAGTGGGTTCAGGGCAGAGTGGAACAGAATATTTATACCTGCTTTAATTTATAATATAAACCAAGTGTATAATTTATACCATCGACTAGATCCAAATTTCATTATCTATAACACAGAACATTAAAACTCTATATATATGTAAGTTATTGGGAGGACAATATAAGTAAAGAAAGAAAGTCTTATCTTTCTTTTGAAATTTATGGATATGTTATTTTATTTTACTTTACTTTTTTGTAGGACAAAAAGTTTCCTCACAGAGAATACCAATTTATTTAACAGCAAAACAAAAGCTTTAGGATATAAAACACCTGGCTTCCTATAACAAAAAGGATTCATCCACTGCAATGCAAATGTCGTAGTGCTGTAGGTCATTTTTTAACAGAACATCAGCATCGCTAATTAGAAACCCTGTTAGATAGCTATTTAGCTACTGTGCCTTGAAGCTGCACAGCAGGTTGCCTGTTTTGCATCTCAAATTATTATGTTACACCAACAAATTGGCTCTGTCAACTGATAAGTCAACACAAAAAGAAAAAGTGTATGCTGTTTCATGCTATTTACATAACTATTAAGATGTCATGGCTATTTGTTTTCTCTAAGTCAAGTGTATTTATGTATTTTAATCTATGAAACAACAATTTATGGATAAATAAGAAATAAAAAATCACATAATTAGATTAAACATATTAATTAATTATATAAAAGAGGTGTCATTCATGATAACATTCCAGTGTCCAGTCTTCGACCTCTCACATTACGTATTTTTTTCTTATTGTTGTAACAGTGTACAGGTGCCTGTATTTTTTTTTTCTTGAGGATTTACTTTATTTAAATATGTTGTTTTAGATACAACAAAAGGCAATACCAGGGAGTTAAGTACTTTGGTAATGTTTGCTTAGTAACAAAAATGTCCTCTCTTTGTTACACGTAGGAAGCGGATATGTATCAACTGTTCTGTAAGAATTAGTCCTCCTGGAATAGTATTGCAGCTATCTGTTAACATCTAGAAAATACAATGGATGTTCTTCTATATTCTGATGTAAGACTCAACAGTACTAAACATAGGGCTGTTGCAAAGTGTGTATCTCAATCCTGTCTAAAGCCAAATCCTTTACCTCATTTAAGTTTATTTTACATCATTGTCAAGGAGAGACTAAATGTTCTTCTGTAAGTCACGGAGAATGCAACTTTTAACATGATACTACACAATGCAAGCAATATAATAATAATAATAATAATAATAATAATAATAATACAGAGAGACTGGAAGAAAGGAAAGTTCTTCAGCCATATTTAGCCACTATCCTAGAGTGTCTATAAAAAGAAAGGAGTGAACGATAATCAGAAAAAATGTGGTGTGCTCAAATTTTAAATTATTAACTTAATCTTTTTTTTTTTTTTTGTAGCAGCTCTGTACAACAATTCCAACATTATTTTATATGGCTGTTACAGTGGTACTTGCATTTGCTTCTGTTGTTTAGGTTTGTAACTAGTCTGGACTGACCTATGTAGAACCTTTTTGATACCTTAATTTCTATCTTTTTTTTTTATTCTCTAATTGAAAATGACCAAATGTGTGGCTACTTCTTCTCTGGAACTGGGAGATGACTTACATTTCTTATTTTCTTCTGTCACATTCACAACTTACTTCTACTAAGTTAAGTAAGAATTTAAATTTAGCTTTTGTTAATCTGGTGTTTTTATTGCTTTTAAACATTAGTCATAGAAATTACTATTATATTAAAGCTGCAAACAAAACCCACACAAATATTCAAGAACAGTTTTTCTAGCAAAAGCTCCCTTGTTAATTGCTTTTGATGTAGAAGTCACAGTCTTAATGTGAAACATCTACAAGTCTCCATTATATGATGCTCTTAGTAACATCCATAAGAATGGCAGCTAAATTGTGTCGGAAATGCCGTTCGTCGAATCCTGCTCATATGGGGGGGCTGTGCCCCCACACTCCCTACTATTTATATATACCAACTCCAAGATTGCACTACAGTGGGGAAATGGAAAATTTCCCAATCCTCACTGTACTGCGATGTCAGTATAAAAAGTTTGATGAACGGCATGTTTGATTTAAGTGCACTGAAAATGCTGTTCGCTGAACTGATTTTTTGCTGAACTGATAGGGACCCGATAAATCAATGGCAATGTATTAGCAAAAGGAAACTAGTTGCATAAAGCATGAATTAAATTCAGTGAGAGGTACTGATCTAGCAATGTGTTAAAATGATTTAAGAGGCAGCCAGTAACCTTTGCATTTTAACATGTATGACACAGCTAGACTAGTGCTGGTCAATACAGGGGACCAAAAAGAAGTCTTGATACAAGGACGGAAATGATTACTGATTTTATTAAATATGTACTATATTTTTATTCTGACTCTGGATCTTCATTTTCCACTATATAGTTTAATTTTTAATTTGTCTGCTACTTCTTATTTAATTTTGAAGGTTTTAGGGTGCTTTTATTTAGCTATATAGCCAGAAAAATACAAATTCATAGTGACAAACCCAAACCCGAATACTAAGGTTTACTTCTATGTATACTCTCCACCCAAAGTAAGAGCTACAGGATATAGGTTTCCAGTAGAATGTCTGTTACCATAAACACTAGAGGAAGTATTGGAGTGCTTTAGGATTACACTTCTGCATTCATCTGCATAAGGGAAATGCTACATCACACATGCACACAAATGTCTGCCCAGTACCTGAGATCATGGGAAGAACATAAGTAAACTAAATCACTGACAAAATGGAACAGAATCTTAAATCTGAAAATCAGCACCTGTGAATCTGCATGTTTATGGAAGCACCACAGAGACAGTGAGAGAGAGAGAGAGAAAGAGATGCCAGTCTTTTCTTGCTGGTCTCTGCTCCTAAAATTATAAAAAAAAACAAAAAAACAAAGAAACTAGTGGTCTTAAAACTTTGTTTATGAGCTCAGTCAAAATAATTTCCAAAAATCATGAAACCCCTGGTAGGGTGAACAAAGCAACAAGGCTTTTAAGTTACTAATTAATTTTCCTCTGTCTTTATCAATACTTACAGTCATATGAAGGAACTGCACTGACTCCGAGCTAATGGAAGTGATACAATGCAGGAAAGGGGTGGAGTTATTAATGGAATGTATAAACTCAGTGAGTTTAGATTTCTCACCTTTCCAGACTATAAATTCCTCATCAATAAAGCAAACGTAGCTGGTCATAAAACTCCGGTATTCACTTTGTAATATAAATTCCTCATCCCAGTTGCCTAAGGGTACATTAGTCAGGCTAGTGGCCATACCTGCACCTATGGATATCTCACTTGTCTGTTTGTAAGACTGGCCCTTGGAACTGAAAAAATTGTAACTCAACGCCAAGTTTATTAGCTTTTCCAATAATTCAGTTTGCCCTTATGTAACATTGTTATTTCTGCTATAAGCCTCTGTAGCTGCTTCAGTAAAGTGCATGTGTGGTAACAAAGTGTAAAGGGCTTCAGTGTTAGTTCTTACCAAAATGCTTTGTTCATTCACACGCACTTCTTTTATTTTTCTTAAAAAATCAAGTGAATCTAAAATAAAAGATGAGTTCTTTTGGGGTAACCATCTATTAGTCCAAGCTATGTTTGAAGGATGACAGGGAATCATATTGCTTGACCAGTGGGAAGAGCCTATTCCAAAGTAGAAGGAGGTGCTGGGAGTTAACCCTATACTTCCATCAAGTTTTATGTATTTGCTGATGTAGGGTGGGGTTTCTTGTTCTAGTGCTGGCTGCACTATTGAAGTTATTGGGAAAAAGTAGGTGAAGGTTAGCAAGAACCCTAAGAGCATGGTAAGTGTCACACAGGTCTCCACCTCAGGAGATTATACACTGACAAGGGTCAAATTTCCAGTCTGTTCTGGCTGGTAAGATTTTACAGGCTAGAGATCATATTTTGTGTCTAGTAAGATACATTCCAAAAAGTATATTATAGTCTATAATGGGTGTGACCAAGGATAATATAAAGGAACAATGGCTCACGTTCTATAAGAGATGCCTTTGGCAATTAGTAATAAACTATAGAAGGATTTCCTAACTTCAGTTGCCACATGGTGATCAGAGATGAGTGTTAGTTTTTAGGTCAGAGAAATAAATGTTAATTAGGAAAAGGCCCAACACAGATCCCTGGGGGACACCACTGGTCACACGTTCTGTGACTGGGAGGCAACACCAGCTCTGACAACATGCATTCTGTCCTTGAGACCGTTTTCTAAGCATTACTACATAGGAATCAATGTTTAATGTTATAAGCCTATTTTTTATTCATCATGTATTATGGCATCAAATGACATGGGCAAATAAAGACAGGCAGCATGGACATTGTCTCTGTGACCTTTTCAAAGAAGTCAACAAGATTTAGTAGGCATAACCAATCCTTTACAAAGCTGAACTGCTGTAGGTTGAACCTAATCGGACTTTTGTTGCCATAATTTATGAGGTCAGTAATGAAGTACTCCATGTCTTTACAGATAAGACTTGTAAGACTGATGGCTCTGTAGTTTCCATGGTCTGTGGTGAATCCATTCTTGTGAAGGGCATCACTACTATGGTACAACAGGATTCAGGAACACAGCCTCTAGATATGCTTAGGTACAAAACTTTAAAAGAGGGATTCAGTGAGTGCATATTTTACACTGTTTATTAGGCTGCCCAGCATATTGTCAGGGCCAATGGAAAAAAGTGCTTTTGCTCTTTGAGAGAAGTTTAAAAACATGATCCTTGATAATGGCAGAGGTGCAAGTGACTCAACAATGACTGAAAGTAGGATGATAGATTTAGGGAAGAAGATGTCTGCAAATGTGTTTGCTAGCGTGTTAGCAATGTCATTTGGATATGAGTAAGATGCACCAATATACCCAAGTTCAGAACAGTGTTATGACTTATTTCTTAATTTTTTTAATGAAACTGAAAAGGAATTTCATTTTCTAGACTGAGTTGTTGTTGGTCTTAATAGATGCTCTTAGCTTCACAGTGAGGGTTTTTTTGTATTATGTTTATGCAGAGGGGTTCTGACCTTACATGATAATTTTAACTCCTTTTTCCTTCTGATATCAAGTTTGTTTATATCGACTGACCACCTGGGTGGGTTGTTTTTGAATTTAGTAGTATATTTTGAATTAGTGGAGACTGCCAGGCCAATGCATTTGATGAAATGGGAGTAAAGATTCTTAGTATAGGTGGCAGCATGGATCTAGTCAACTATGGAGTTTTCATAGGTAAAATTACAGATTTTATCATATAATTGTAATAGATTTGCCTTTTCAAAACTTTTAAGAGGATGGCGTTAGCTACAAGGGGAGTGGAGGTTTTCAAGGTAAAGGTAACCAATAGGTGGTCTGACTTAATTAAAGAGGAACTGACCCCAGGAGAAGGAACAGACCAAAGTTTGTGAGAAGCAGGTTAACAATGTTCCCAAACCTTGTGAGACTGGGAACAAGTTGGCTGAGGGAGTTCATGTCAACCCAATTCAAGAAGTGGCAAACTGTATGTTGGTAGTTAGGGAACTCTAGTCTGTGGAGGGATAGTTGAAGTTGCCAACAAGTAATGAACCGTTGATTACAGGGATATTTTCAAGGAATACCAAGAAGTTTTAATATTTATGTGGTGCCATGATGGAGAGACTGATAACAAACTAGAGTTGGAAGCTTGACTCTCTCACTTAAATAACTATGAACATTAAAAGGCTTATAGATAAACAAAAACAATCTGATTTAATAGATGATATGCAAACTGATATATTAACATATGTATGGTTCAGATTTATAACTTAATATGTTGATAAGTCCCATCAGCAAAACTATGGAATGTATTATAAATGACCTTATAAACTGTGATATCAAAAATCTCAGAAGACTTGACACACAGCAGTTTGGCTTTGTTATGGAAATATCTCACCTAATGATTTTTATAACTTCTTCAAGAAAAGTATGCAGGCTGTTGACAGTGGTCATTTAGTTCACACAGTGTATTTTGACCTATACCATACTCCATTATGGTATTGTATGTGCGCTTAACTCTTTAAAAAGAGATTGTGGTGTGCTAATATGGATGGCAAACTTGCTTAAAAACAAAATCCACACAGTGTGAATGACAAATGCCTCATGGGAACATGTAAAGGTAACCAGTGGTGTCCCAGAGGGCTCAATGTCAGGGCACCTACTTTCTCACATTTACTGTTCTGATCTCTAGACCCGAAAACAAAACCTCTGGCTAACAAAGTTTGCAGATAACTGCAGACTAGGGGTTATTGTCAAGACCTCATCCAGTACCCTAACCCTTTTGCAAGAACTTGCATGTATAAATAACTGGTGTACTAAAATGGGCTCGATCTAAATGCAAAAAAGTCCAGTATTGTCATATTTGGTAAACAACATCTCCCCTTAGCATGAAGCACAGACAGTGCAAGACTTCAAAATAAAAATGTAATTTGGGACATTGGATCATGAGTTGATAATTCCTTTGTTTTGATCATCATGTGACAACAGTTCTCAGGAAATCCTACTACTGATATCAACTATTTATTGAGTGTATATCATCCATATCTAAAGATGTCATTGTTCTCTTATATTCAGCATTATTTATGCCAGTTATGGAGTACAATGCTACTCTTCAGGATATACTTTACTGGAGATATCAAACAACTAGAAAGACCCCAAGGGCTCCTGACTAAGACGATCACATATTTAAATACTGTGAGCTACCAACAGAGACTGAAAGCACTGTCTCTTTTATTAGCATACTATAGGATTTTGATGGGATATCTGTGCATTGCCTTCCCTGCCATTAGACACCCAGTTGTACAAGATCTCTTGTGTATCCACAACTCTAGCAGTTCAATAAATATAAGAACCAAGGACCTTATCCTTTACTGGCAGATAAATACAATATGATGGTAAAAGAGATTTATTACACAGTGCCTTCTTCACCGCTGGAACAGACCTGTCCTGCAGATTAGTATCTGGGTATACTATCATCCCTCAGACTGGACATACATGATTGAATGGATACTCTCAAATTCACTTTGGGCTTCACTGGACTAATCATAACAGGGAAAAATGGTACTTTAGATGGGTGAATATTGGTAAGGCTTAAATTGTCAGGGTCTATGTTAAATCTCCAAACGCTGGAAATGTCGAACGTCATATGGTCAAGACCATATGATGGACATTTCAAGTGTTCAAAGATTGACTTTTAACAGCACCGTATGGTGCAGAATGGGAGAATTTCCCTTTTCTGCACTGAAGTGTGGTTTTGGAGTTGGTATATTTAAGTAGGGGGTGTGGGGGGTGCAGGGGGGCACTGTTAAGGTGTGTTTTTCTTTTTTTTTTTTTTTTTTTATTCTGTATTCAAACTTCCAAATGTCGTCCATATGGTCTCAAACATATGGTATTCGACATTTTTGACGTTCGAATATATGACACAGACCCAATAGTCACATGGCTTAATTGCCTTGAAATTCTTATGAATTCTGTGAATAGTTGAAGATAAATTACAAACTGGAAGTTTAAGAAACAAAAACACCTTTTCCCCCTGATGTGTCTTCTTAACCACTTCCACAAAAAATTTAAGTTGTTGCCACTGTAAAAGTTATGCACATTTTTTCAAAGAGTAGTCAGTTATTGGCCAGGAAAAAAATTGGGTACAGATGTAAAAAATGTAAGAAACCAGTGGGCCTTTTGAAAAGTATGTAAATTGTGCTGGAATCCCTTTGGGATTTACAAAACTATTTTAGAGCAGAGAGAAAATACAAAAAAAAAAAACATTTTGGTATACTTGGCAATTATGTGATCTCTGTGGAATTTAGAACTATGGAGTCACTTCAGAAAATCAAAGATATGCTCGTCATTGCCTTGTGTTACACCATATTCAAAGCTCTAAATTTATGCAACAGATATTCATTACATTTGCTTGAAGAGATTAATACTTTAGTTAAAAAAACAGGCCATAATCAGAGACAGATATGATTTTATGACATATTTATTAACCGGGCCGCATGGAAAAAGACTGAAAATAATTTCAACAAAAAAAATTGTCGACTGGAAAAACTATAACTTCAACAAAAAGTGTTGCCATCTGGAAAAAAAACTGAGATATGTTTTTGAAAACTGATATTTTTTTTCTTTTAAGTGTAAGCCTTCCATATACTTCCTACAAGGAGCTTTCAAGATGGGGCTTTACTATTTACACTACCAAATTTAATATAATCAATCCAAAAGCCATTCCACAGGAGGGAACTGCAAACTCTGGCATTAGAAATTCATTTGGTGAAAAAAAAAAAATTGTCTGAGTGCTGTTGGTGTTATGATACTGTTTACCATCATGATGGCTCACTACTGTCACAAATATATGAAGCAGTGAAACAACCTGATAAGACAGTCCATTTTGAAAACCTAGATGGGGGAAAAGAAAAGAGTGACAGGAGAGTAAATAAGATAAAACTGAGCAATTGCTTACTGCTGCATTCTCACTAGTTCCATGCCATAGGATTAAGTACTTTGAACTGTCTTCTTTACTGGTGACATTTCAGTTGTTGTTGAAGGAAATCTTCTCTACATTGCAAAAGATGCAATAATACTTAATGACTTCACATTCAAAGGGAACTGAAAACTGAAACAGAATTTGCATTGCTGAAGAAATTGTTGACTTCTGAATGTGAAACAGGTCATGACAAAGGGGGATACTGCCAGCACAGCTATCTGGAATTTTGTAAATAATTATGTCATTGTAAGATGCTTGTGTTACAACTGTATTAGAATTGATGGTACAAAAGTGTATGTTGAAATGGCTTTTGCAAAATGCTGTTTGAAATTTAACCACAGTGTGCCCTGCTGGAGTAGAACAGAACCATACATGCACTAGTGTAACTGTTTAAATGTATATATTTTAACATGGGAAACTGGGATACAGGAGGTTTACTTCAGAAAAATTGCTGAAATTAAATTACTTTTTTGGCTACACAATAAAAGATGGTATCTTTCAGTTTCAAGAGACATAATGTCTGTATTAGGGGCATTCTGTATTGTCTTCAGAGTGAGTTAATTACTACTTCTGAAAGTATGAAAGAATGCAATTGTTTTATGACTTCCTGCATCTGCCAAAGATCTGAGGTCCATCTATTTTCACAGGTAGATGCTAAATATTTCCAGATTCCAGCAGTGGGGGTTTCACCTGGGACAGAGTCAGTTGACGAGAAATGATGTCATTCTGCAAGCTATCCCAGAAATAATATTAAGATATTAATTTGAGAAGTCTCTTACAGACAGAGTGCATTCTGTATTCTGACTTGGGCCTAACATGAACCATTACCACTTCTGCCTTCCTCTGATGAAGTAAGTTAATAGGAATAATATAATTATGTTGCATATAGTCATGAATATAGCAAATCTTAGTTTAGATATTTTTCTTTATTTATTTGAGACTGTCCTGCAATGTTGTTTAAAATATTTTCTGTGATTTTCAACTCCGGTGTCACTGTGAATATATACTGAGATTTTTCTTGTTCTTTTATTATTTATTATTAAATATATTTAAACCTTTCATTGTGCCTGATCTATCTAGAGATATTTAAGTTCTGAGAGTACTTGCATATTAATTTGATGATACTATGTGGGACACTCCTAGCACCCTTGCTCTTGGTCAAACTACCGTTTGTATTAATAGTAATATTATACAGTAAGATTGGACACCCTTTGTTAAGGGCCTGAAAATAATTGATAAAGAGTTAGCTGGTGGCAGTGATAACTACCTTATAGTCTGGGCAAAAGGGGCATAGTTAATAAACTTGTGACAGCCTTTCCCAGGTATGTGTATGTGTGTAAATCAAACCTCAAAGAGTGTGTGTGTCAGCTACTTGGGCAGGGACATGAAACACTGGTTGGACAGAGAGGATGCTAGATGTCTTGGCTTGGCCACTCAGCTGAGATCTCAATTCTATAGCTGTGCCAGTGGGGTGTCCTACTGGGGATCTTGAGAAAGAGGGAGAAACCAGCCTCGGACTGACTGCAGTCTCTGTATGCTCTTAAGAGAAATTGCACTTGCTGCAGAGAGCTGCATCTGGAAATACTGTATGTGTACCTGTTATCCTCCCAGTGTATGTTGCCTACTGTAGCCAATAGTGAGGATTGAGGCTCCTTGATTACTGGTCCAGTGGTGGGTCGTCACACAGGTAAACAAAAAAAAGGTTAAGTATTACTGATTTTAACAAGGGACACCAGCACATTGAAAAGGAAAGGAAATGAATAAAGTCAGATTATAATAGATTGTAAGAAGCCACTAAGTGGTGTCTGTAATAGTATAGCCCAAACAGAAAAGTGACACAATAGGTAAGAATAATTTTGGCTTGTCTTTTCAGTCAGTTGATGAAATATGTAAGCAGTTGAGGATGACGACTGTCTACAATGTCATAAGCAGTACTGAGCCTGCCCCAATGAGGAAAATGAAAGCAAACTTTCTTTTTTCACAGATTCAGAATATAATCTCCGCACTGTATGTATGACAGAAAAGTTCATATCAGGTGCATCATGGTCATCAGTTAAGCTCGTGTCCACCACATTTACTGCACTAAAGAAGCTATAGAAATCAATACAATTTAAATTCAAGACTGTCTAAAGACAGCTTGAAGAATGTAATCATCAAACTTATATATAGCTGCCAAGTGAATGCAGGCATGTATAGAAACATATACATGCACACACACACACACACACACACACACACACACACACACACACACACACACACACACACACACACACACACACACACACAGACACACAGACACACACACTTGGATTGTTTTTACAGAGAATGTGACAGCATTCACTAGTTAGGCTGGTTTTCATGCTATCTTAATATGCATTAAGCTGTAACCCACAGATTAGGCAGCATTTTTAAAAAAACAGTATGTGTGATTGATAAATAACTATTAATACTATACTTAATATTGAAATCACTTTCAGTATTGTGACCCAAATCCTCTATCTGCATTAGTTAGCAATGAAAGCAATGTGTACTACATAATACTTACATGAGGTAATAGTAGCACGTTTCCTTATGAGCTCATTTTGTTACTTTTGCAGTTGGCAGCTTTTGAGTAACAACTTATCTTCACCAGAGACTCCATCTCAGACAAGACTTACTAATTAGTGACCTTGTGAAAAGCATTGAGGTCACCAGTTGTTGAGGAGGTTGAACTCTATATGCATGTTTTTTCAAGGGCACACAAGATTTAACTGTGTGAATCAAAAATCACTTGAAAACATTACATATCTTAACACAATGACACATCAAGAAGTGCTGTCAGCTTTGAGCATTAAAAAAACAAGACAATCTTATGGGTTGAATGTTAGCTTCATAGTACACAGCTGCTAACGTGTGAAGATCACAAACTGGCCATCAAATTGTACTTCTTTATAACAAAAACATAGGAATGCAAGTCAAACCACATAGCTTAATGTATGGACCCAAAAACAAATAAATAAATAAATCAAGACTAATGAAAAATGCCATTGAAGAAATTATTGTCAATTCTAGAGTTGTAGAAAAGAAAATGAGACATTAAGGAGAAACAAGCAGGGTTTTAAACTGTGAGCAAATACTGGAGACAATACATTTTTTCAGCATATCTCTATGTTTGGAAATTGAATTGAGCTGAAATAAAACTGCATATCCAATTTCTATTAGCCTAATGATATACAGAAATAATTAACATATTTAAAGAAAGTGATGAGCATAATAATGCACACACACACACACACACACACACACACACACACACACACACACACACACACACACACACACACACACCAGTGTCACACACATATGCTTACAAAACTAGCATCATTCAGTGTAAAATGAAGGCTGCAGCTCATATTTCATTGCATACTCTGAATAGCCATCTACAGTGCATTTTGCATTTTATATTCACATTACCTACCACTTGCATTTTGCATAATTTGTATTATCCAATATGCAGTGTTTTGCACATATCATGAAATGCACAAATATTATATATTTTGCAATGTATAAAGAAAAATGCACTTGCCCACTGATGATGCAGTAACTGAAATTAAAGTAATTGGGAGTAAACATTAAAACCGGCTACAGTAATAACTAATTCTGTGCACTTTGAAGGTGCAGTTATTGCTAATATGTGCCAATCATTCAAGATGGTTTCAGTCATGAAAGGAAACAAAATTGTTATAGTGTGAAAACAATTATCAGGAGTAAGAAATGATTTGTGGTAATATAATCGGTATAAGCCATATATGTCTGTATAAATGAAGGCAGAACTTTAATGAAGAAAATGCCATACATTTTGAATGGTTAAAATGCTTTCCTTATTTTTTCATTAAAGATACTTCCTCAGACATAGCCTGAAGGAGCAGGCAGACATTGCAGCTTTTGACTGTGACCTGTATCAAATAAGTTTCAGCCCAAATACATCTTATCCTGTTTTGCCACCCCCACCCCCCACACACTTTTCCTCTTAGGATAGCACCAAAAGTGTTACTATCACTTATACAAAATCAGTAAATAAAACCTCTGAGGTTATTTGATGAACATAATCATTATACATAGCATTTATCACCTAGTTAAGTAATACAAGAAGTGGTATTTATATGCCTGACAAACAATAACTATGACTGTAGCACATCTCATCTATTTCAGTCTCCTTCACCTAGTTCAGTGACAGCTCTGATCAAATAAAGAATGCTAACATAAGCAACGTATGATGTTTTATTTCCTTGTAAACTCAGATGAAGTGCCTTGGACTGAGTGCCAGAGTACAGAGTGAAAAAGTATAAATCAAAATTAAGAGGAAGCATGCCAACCATAACTACAAATGACTGACTAGCAATATATAGTGCAGTTTGATTTTTTACATTTTACTTACTTTATAAATAACACTGCAGAATATTTTGTTCAAATGTACGGTCTTTTGAAAATATGGTGAAAAAAATAAAAAGCTAATACTGAATAGTCATAAACAGGATATATAATAGGAGCTATGCAAGAGGGCCATAAATATGACAGACCAAATGCACTCCAAGGAAGTCAGGTTTGACATGAAGCACTGTATAAACAAAATATTATACAGCTTACAGTCAATTATTGAAGAAACAAGCAGATATAGAACATATTGTGGCAATATCAGGTGATCTAATAGGAATCAAGCAATATAACAAAATTAGTAATCACATAATAAATACTAGGTTGTTTAGGGAAAACAGGCATTCTAGAAAATACAACAGAAGGTGTCTACCTAGACAGTTGCAACTTGCCACCTGGAATACGTGTGTACTACCTTTATATGTAAAAATGATGGAAATATTTCACAGCAAAGGAAGAAGTCTACTGTGGGTGTGCATATGAATAATTAAAAGAGTTTAATATCTATGCAGTTAAGAAGTGAGATCAGGTTAGAGGATGAACATATAAGCTTTCAAATGTCTCAGGGGAATTGGCAGACTCAGAAAGGGTAACATTCTCGAATAATAATCATAAGAACAGAATATATCAGAAATAAAGGAAAGAACACACTGTCAATATGAGAATACTTTTGTTACTGAGACCTGTAAATATTATAAGAACCATTTTAAAAATAATAATAGCATACACTTGTTTTGAAAAACATTTTTTTAAATCATCTACTATGAAATACAAAAGTTATTGCAGGTTGCTGAATGAAAATGTCCCCATTTTTCCCTGTGTTAGAATAATCCATATGTTGGTTATTTTGGTAAACTGAATGCAGAAAGAAAACTCTGCATATTGAGTATGGGAGGCAAACAGGATGGTTGAAGTTCCATTGCAAATTCTCTGTGTTTTATCATAAACATAATTCACCAAACTGTCTTTTTGTCTCACATCAGGGTAGCAGATCTAACCCTGGTATCTTTAGAACTCCCTTACAGATTATCTGTCTTGCTATCTGTCTGTCAGTCTATCTGTTTATCTATCTATTCTTGGGATCATCTATTCTGATCAAGATTACAAATCATTGATCCCACGGGAGCCCGAGCAACTGATCGAAAGTCAGCTGTTTGAAATGCACCAGCTCTTTACGTTACAGATCTTGGTACAGAGATGATCAGGGAATATGCTCTTTCCCAACTGTAGTGCAATCATGGAGTTGGGATACATAATTAGTAGGGGTGCGGGAGTTGAAGGGGAGCAAGTCCCCCTGTAAGAAGATTTGTTTCATTTATTTTTTGATCCTTTGTGAATCAATGTTATATGTATTCTATGATGTGCTATCAATGGTCATGGGAACAATGATCTGTGCTACCAATCCAAATATATGCTTCCCTATTCTATTATATCCCATTTATAGGAAGGCTGACAACCATAGCCCTGTTTATGCATTACTGTGGACTATAACGATTAGAGGGATATATCACATCACACTAGTAGAGTACCATTACTGTGTAAAATTATGATATACAACACCACACATGTGAAAAGAATCACAGTTAAAGCCAGCCTTTTACTTCTTTTCCCATGCCTGTCACAATTCTGAGTTTAGTGTACATGGTATCATGCTTGTCGAGACATTCCACTTTAATTAATGGAAATAAAGCAATAATTCATAAATCCAGAGAAAAGCATAGGGACATAGATTAGTACTAGGCTAACAGCCCTTGTCAGCCTAGCCAATTACCCAATGTAAGAATCAAACCCTGCACCTTGTGTCTGTAAAGTAAACACCTTAACCATTACACCAACCTGTGATACAAAGAAAATGATGCAGATGTATAATAATATTAGGGAGCACTTGTGAAATCACATGTGGCATTTTTGGCAGACTGACAGATGGTAATATAATAGAAAAATGCATTATTAATAACCAACAATGATACTTGGCCTGTTAGTATCATTTATGCCTCACGACTAACTACAAAATCAAATACCCTAACCAAAAAGCACAACTTAGTATCCCCAAGAAAAAACTGTGGATAATTTGTATAATAGTCAGTAATGGTGATTCAGTTAGGAGAAGCTCTATTTTCAGAGATGCAAATTTAGACAGCCATGCCTTCCACAGCATGGTATTTAGTAAAGTAGCTACTTTCAGTAGTAATGCTTGGGGCAGATATCATCATAATTGAAGTGTAAATACAGAACATGTATCTTTTTGAGCCCACAAGTAAAACGTGTTCACAGCAAATAGCAATAAACTGAGAGGAGTACCCTGCAATACTTCATATGACAGAGGGATTCAACTTGCTAAGTATTTTTGAAATTTGAATTCATGCAGTAATAAGCTTGCTATACTCCTGTTCCTCTTCTCCACCATGTACAAATACCTTTTCTCAGCCTTAGATGAACTACTCAGCATCATAAAGTATACAGGAGGAACTTGAGAGAAACAAACCAGGGACTACATGATGATATCCATGGTCAGTCTATAGTTTTAACCCAGTCTGCTGTACTGTCAGAATACATCCTACAGGCCAGTGTGTGAAATCTGCCTGGGATCATGCAGAATGTTGCCTAATACACATCTGCCTGGAATCATGCAGAATGTTGCCAAATACACATCTTCCTGGGATCATGCAGAATGTTCCTTAATACACATCTTCCTGGGATCGTGCAGAATGTTCCCTGATACACATCTGCCTGGGATCATGCAGAATGTTCCCTAATACACATCTGCCTGGGATCATGCAGAATGTTCCCTAATACACATCTGCCTGGGATCATGCAGAATGTTCCCTAATACACATCTGCCTGGGATCATGCAGAATGTTCCCTAATACACATCTGCCTGAGATCATGCAGAATGTTCCCTAATACACATCTGCCTGGGATCATGCAGAATGTTCCCCTGATACACATCTGCTGGGATCATGCAGAATGCTCCCTAATACACATCCGCCTGGGATTGTGCAGAATGTTCCCTGATACACATCTGCCTGGGATCATGCAGAATGTTCCCTAATACACATTTGCCTGGGATCATGCAGAATGTTCCCTAATACACATCTGCCTGGGATCATGCTGAATGTTCCGTAATACACATCTGCCTGGGATCATGCAGAATGTTCCCTAATACACATCTGCCTGAGATCATGCAGAATGTTCCCTAATACACATCTGCCTGAGATCATGCAGAATGCTCCCTAATACATATCTGCCTGGGATTGTGCAGAATGTTCCCTAATACATCTGCCTGGGATTGTGCAGAATATTCCCTAATACACATCTGCCTGGGATCATGCAGAATGTTCCTTGTTCCCTAATACACATCTGCATGGGATCATGCAGAATGTTCCCTAATACACATCTGCCTGGGATCATGCAGAATGTCCTCTAATACACTATGAACCGCAGTACTGAATTTGTAACAGAGATCCAACAGAAGGAAACAGCAGACACGTCACCATACATCTTCTACAAAAAGAGACAACAAACACTTCTACAGAAACAACCTCATTCCCATGAATCACACTTTTTGAACCCAACTGAAAACAATGGAGGATGACGTGCTAAAAGCTGGTCTTACAGCTGAAATGTCACAGTTTCAATAATCTTAACAGCAAATGACAGTGAAAAGGCTGGTGAATAATTGTTATAGTTTTTAATACCTAACACAGGTCCATTATGCAAAGCAATAACTGCCACATTTTTAAAATCAGGAGATCTCTGAGCACTTTGGATAATTAATGAAAGGGGAAATTCTGTCTGTGTTCAGTTTGCATGACATGACAGCTATAGACCACCATGACTGGCTCTCAAGATGAAACAAAAAGCAGGAGAACCACATATCATTTGTGATTTCTTCTAGCTGAAGTAATATATGATTATTTAATTACACTGCAGTTAATTATTACCACTGATACCACCTACTTTGTACTTGAAATAACTGAACAATGTCTTCACATTTTACTGAGGATAAGAACTTCAATACTGACTATTTACTTATTTTAGCCAGACCACTCAACATCTCATGCATTTGAAAAAGTTGAGCTGACATGTTATGTCTGTGTGTATTATTTATTTATTTAATTTATCTATCTATTTATTGTCACAACTAATATTTGTCTGAAGACAAAGTATTCCTTTCTGTTTTGATAGTCAGATAAAAATATCTTGTATTTCATGCATATCAAATCAAAAAATGTATAATACAATCTTATGTCAGGCTCTTCTGATGCTAATTCAGCAGGACAGCATCAATGCAACTACATGGTTGTCTCTATGATCAACTTACAGAAAAGAATTGCATGCCAGTTTAATGCCTTTCTCATCTATACACCTGGACATGTTTCTCAAATGCAGTCTGCTTGTATTGACAATAAAGTTTCCTAGCAGTTAGATTACATCATAATTGTCATTACCACTTACAGAATACCAGAGTGTTTCCAAAGAAGACGGTTTGTAAATAGAAACACTAGTGAAAATCTGTGGTGGCATTCTTTTTCTGAAAGATCAAGTGCAAATAATATATTTTTTTCCAATCAATAACAGTGAAAGTCACTAAGCAGGTCCCATTCATATACTAATCTTCAGCGATTCTCATCCTGAAGATGGCACCTTGCCAGTGACTTAACCAAAGTCCCACCCCTGACTAGCCACCAGGAAAATATCAAGTACAAATCGACTGAGGACACAAAATTTCTACAATAAATCCATAATATTACCTGGCAGATGGTAAATATGTGTGTGTATGTGCCCATGTATCCTCAAACCTTTCCACAACTCCTCCCAGGAAACTATTAATTTGCAGAAGTTATCCAAATACAAAATCAGAATGAACTGGTTCTTCTACATTTTGGCCTTCTCTCAGGTTTTTAGAATGTTAGGCAAGCCTGAGGAACATAGACAACACAGCAGTGTGCATGCAGTAAAATTTGTTGTGGATTAAATTATCTCACTTTAGTAGCTGAGAAGACATCCAGAAAATAACCCCTGTGTCTTCTTATTATTAAACAATGTTGATTAGGCCTGGCCAAGTTATTCCCACATGCCATATTAGTTTTGACTCAGGATAGTTTCATGTCCTTACTAATCCAGTTGAGTACTCATGGTCAGAACATCTCCCCAAGGGAAACTCAGAATACACCATCTCCTATCAATGGTAGAGCTAGAAACTCAAAATGTTTGCACTGCCACAGCTGGGAATTAGAGATGGACAATTGTCTTAATGAAAGGCTATGATATAATTGAACCTTACTGGTACCACAAAGGATGCAGCAAAGCCATGTCACAGATGTTGGATCATTCATACACAAAATTTATAGCTCTGGCCCTGCTGATTACCACTATTCCTGTATGTGTATATGAATTAATTGTAGCTCTCTCCCTGTCCATCGGTTTACTATCAAAACTTGGAAACTGCACTGGTCAACCAGCATGTAGTCGACTTGCAGTTTCCAAGTCGGCAGAATGTTGACCCAAAATTGCTCAACTACACTACAGAGAATGGGTACTGCATGTCAATAACGTGGGTATGACATTGTGCAGCGAGGTTGCGCTTCAGTAAGGAACAGGGAAATAGCACATTTTCTCACTGTAGTGAATCTGGGAGGTAGTATATTTAATGTGCCGGGGGTGCAGAGGGGCATAGCCCCCCTACAAAATCATAAAATTAATGTACCATTGACTGTAGAGTTCAATGGTATATTAATGTGCATAGCAGGAGATGAGTGACATCACCTCCTGCTATGTTGAATACATCGAACCATGGTGGTCAATGCATTCATCTTCGCTTTGGTTTACTATTCGGAATTTCAAATTCAGCATTTTGGGTTGACATTTTAAACAGCTGACCAAAGCTGACTCGAAATTCCAATAGTAAACCTGTCCATCACTCTTATTACTGTATGTGAACATAGATCAATTATGGCTCTGTCCTTGGCCACAAACTGTATTCCCCTAAGGGTACATGGATTAACTGCATTTATCCCTGGCCATCACTAGCATGTTTATGTGTGTTCATGTGTTCTTGGATTAACTGTGGGTCTCTCTCTGCCCATCAGCAATATTCCTATAAGTGTGCATGGATTACCTGCAGCTCTACCCGTGCCCATCAACAGTATTCCTATAAGTGTTCATGGATTAACTGTGGTTCTTTCCTTGTCCATCTCCAGTATTGGTATAAGTTTACATGGATTAACTGTAGCTCTGTCCTGTCCATTGCCGATATAGCTGTAAGCATATGTGGATTAACTGATGTTCTATCCCTGTACATCTCCAGAATTTCTATAAGTTTATATGGATTCATTTTGGTTCTGTTCCTGCATATCACTAATCTTCCAATAAGTATACATGGATTAACACTGGCCCTCTTCCTGCCCTCCAACAGTATTCCTATAATTGTACATGGATTAACTGTGACTCTATCCCTGCCCATCACCAGTTTGTTTATAAGTATACATGGATAAACTGAGACTCTGTCCCTACCCATGACAAGTATTCCTGGTAGTTCTTAATTACCAAAGGTTTGGTTTAGATAACTTGATTACTCGTGCTGATGTTTTTTGTTTCTGTACTTTCAGATTATGACTAAAAGGGTCTTTAGAGCAGCCCACTTTCCTGGTTATGAAATAGTAAAAAATAAAATAGGTCATGTTGCTGCATTGAAATGTCACAGTATTTGGTTGGAAGTGTGACTTATATGTGAAGTTTAAAGTGATTTGCTGATGTTTTGAAACGTACCTTAACACTACAGCATGCAGTGTATAAACTCCTGAACAGCAATTTTCCCCATCAAGAAATGTTTTGGTCATCGAATTCATATATAAATTAATTTTAAATTTCATAGTTTTCTTGCGCAGATGTCACTGAGGAAAAACAAAGAATTATAACCTCAGTGATTTAGGCATATGAAAAGCGTCTGTTGCATCTATGGACTTTAATAGGCACACCACTGCACATGCGCAAAGGTGCTCCATTAAAATCTATGGATGTAGCTCATGTTCTGATATCACAAATGGAAAAGCTAAGTCTTTAGGGACCATGGTTAAATAAGAAATTTTGAGTTTCTAAAAAAAATAAAAAAAAAAGTTTATGAAACTTTTAAATATAAAGGCCCAAAAAAGTAAGAAGGAACAAGCTAGAAAATACATTGAAGAAAGTCACTCATTGACTGCTGCATATAGAAACATCAGGAAATCACTTTAATAAACAGTATTATGTTAGACTGATATTGGTTAATTGAATGATAATGTAATATTTAGGGAGAATTTGGGGGGGGGGGGTCTTTAGTTTGTGAGTGACTGAGGAAATGGCCCTGACTTATTCCTTTGTTGTTTTATATCTCGTCATTCATTAACATTCTGGGTATATGAATGACTTCTTGGAGGGTATCCTTTCTTTATTAACTTTGCATACAATTTGTTTAACATGGTATCAATAAAGTCTGGGATAGGAAGTTCATAGGGGATGAACTGATTTGATTTTAGAATGTTGGCTTAATGCTGGTAATAGGTCCTACATTGGTGATTAAGTGTACTGAACACATTTGTTGGGGTGATTTGAAATTAAATACTCTCTTAAACAAAACGTTTTGCAAAAGTTAAACATCTAGGGCTAGGATGAGCTGAATAGTCAGTAATTATCACAAATTGGTAAGCACAATTACTTCAATGTACATTGATAAGTTCATGTATGACATAATTGTCAGATTACATGACTATTGGTAAAAGAGTTAAGTGTGAAGAAGAGAAAATATATGAAAGTTAAGAGTAATAATGGATATGTAATGTTGATATAATGATATAGAGAATAATGCGATTGAAATAAATAAGATGTTAGAAAATTAATGAGACTGAAATACAAAATGACGGTAAATTTATATACACCGGAAGTATAATCCTTGCAGCACTAGCTGAAGACAAGCTTATGCTGTTATTGTTATAAATATTTGAAATATACAAAAGTTTTATGTAAATGATATTTAATTACCGTTCAACTTTGGAGTTTGCACTGACCAATAAAATGTGTTATTCAAAAAAGATGATAATATGTCTTTGAGAGAATAGATAAAGCTGATTTCTGTTTCAAAGTATATTAATCTTACACCATAACTTATTGTTAGAAAGGCAAAAGTGGTCCTTGGTGTCCCTTATACTTCAAAGATGTGTTATGACTAGGCAGTATTTTGCACCAAAACCTTTACTTAACATCAACTGCCTTCTACAGCATTTGATAATTTTTGGACACCAAAGCATAAGTATGGTGGGGCAAAAAAAGTGTGAAGCAGCTGCACTTGATGCAAGGTGTGAATGGATTCATTTTGTTTTTGCTTCAAACATCAAATGAGGGCATGATATAGATGGTGTACCAATTAGAGAAAGGAACTTTTTTGTCCTTAACTTATGTGCCAAATCTGGGAGTGGCACTGGGCACATGATAAGCCCTCTATGTCTTTGTATGGATGTCTAATCCAGTCAGAAGTGGAGTTCAGTTGCCCATGCATAGTGTTCTGCATTTGGAAAGTCCATCCCCCTAGCCAGAGGCATGCTGTGATATTCATAAACTACCAGTAAGCTATTCAGGCCCAATAGGAATGGCAGGTATCGATTTATACCAGTTTTAGCCAATCAAAAAGTATGATTGCAAGAAAAATAACTATGTAAAATGCCTTTAAAAAAAGGAAATTTTTTACCTATTAACCTCTGTTTCAAATGGAAATCTATAGTTTTCTAAATGCCTGCATACCTTGGGCTGTATGTTGCAGTTCATTTAAACACAGGTAAAACATCCTTCAAAATGAAGTGTCTAACATTACTCCTACATATTCAAACAAAATCATTCTCCAGTGAAAATGTTACTTGCTCTTAATTTCACTGGTAGGAGTATAAGTCAAACAAGATCTCCATTTTGCATACACATGGATGCAACACCATTCTAATTTGCCAGACTTTGCTATGATTTATAATATCTCCATGGACCAGGACAGTTATCATGTTATCGTGAATAGGTTAAGCATGCTTTCTTTGCTTTTTAGCTTAACACTCTGGCATCTTACATCTTTTTGCTATGCATAGGGTAGGGGTTCAGTGGTAAAAGCAACGAACAGCAAGGAAAGTGGGGATATCTGACTTGTACCCAAATTTACTCTAATTCTATAAGAAATATGTTGTCCCAACATATCTCTTATAGAGCACCCATTTTATATTTCACTGACAAATAAAAAGTGATAAAAGACGGATATTTTTATGCATAATAAAGCATAACCCTTAAAGTATGACAAGCTCTCAGTGTTCCATTACATTTGCTCTCCCCATACAGCAGTATGTGCCACCTAAACTTCAGAGTTTGCTCACAATTACTAATGTGTATCAATACTCACAATTACTAACATGTATCAATACCGACAATTACTAATGTTTAGCGACCAAACAATCCCTAGTAGAACAAAATCTAATGTGAAACTTAAACAGAAACTGCATTGGTGGTGTACTCACATAAACCCTGCAAGACAAAATTGATAAATGCCTTCAGTAAATTGCCATTGGACTTCCTGAAAGACTCCATCTAGAAAATCAGTAAATAGTTAAAAATCCCCATTAAGAATGCCAAAGCTAACACGAAATGAACATAACAGAAAGGACAATGACAATAACAAATTCTTCTTCAGTTGTGTCAAGCAACTATGAAGCAACACCCAGCAATGCTGTGGTATCTTCCACAATGATTATACCAACTCTGACCCAAAGGATATTATCAATAAACTAGTAAATAAATTTAGTGCTATTTTAACACTATCAGCAATCATATAAATTCCAAAATCCATAATTGCCTACCCCTAAAAAGATTATCATGGATTAAATGATAACTGTAGTCTTCAATGTCAAAAGCGCCCATATCCATGGGTCCTGATAATATTTTTGGATAACTAATCACCAATGTGAAATACACCATATCAGGTAATCTACTATACCTTTTTAACCACTGTCTCTCAACTGGGAATGTACCTGAAGTGTGAAAAGCAGCCATGTAATGCTGCTACCCAAAGACATCACTATCACCAACTGCAGTAACTATAGACCATTAGCCTAAATTTAATTTGCAAAGCCATGGAATACATCATAACAGACTTTATAAACCTAGACACTGAAATCCTTATTGCTGTAGCCCTCACCAATTCAGTTTCATCAAGGGTTGTTCATGCCTACTTAACTAAGTTTCTTCAAAAGTAATGCAGAAGCTGTGGATGGTAAGTAAGCAGTTCACAACATACCTCAATCAGGCTAAAACCTTTGCCGTGATTCTTCCATACTGGTATTGCCAACAATCTTAAAGAAAGCAAGCATAAGCTCTTACATTGTAAAGTGGTTAACACGCTGGGTGTTAGACATAGATAAAGTTGCTAAATCTGCCTCAGAACCTAAAACTTGATGAGTGGTACTGTGCTGGGATCCCTTATGGTTGCTATCTCTTGCTCATCTTCTGAAATAACTTTTAAGTAGCTTGGTCTAAACCTTGCAAATATCTAATGCAAGTAGCTATGCTTACATTAACTGATAAAATGCTGTATCATTATTTTTGGAAAACAACGCTGTTTTGTTTCCACCAGCATAGATGGCACCCCTCTCCAGACTGATTCAGTCACCTATGATCTTGCTATCTTCAATGACAATTTCTTAGCCTTTGACCACCATTTTACAACAGCAGTCATAACATCATCCTATCTGACCCAACTCAGACGTTAACCATCTATATCAAACAAATTTGTCATTCCTCTCTACTTAACCTTATCAGACTAATTATTGAGTAGAATGTCCCCTTTGTCTATACACATTTCAGAATACTAGGTATGCCAATGACTCATAACCAAAATGTTTACAGGCCTGAAGACCCGCAGCTGCCAAAAGAGACTTAAATGTGTAACACTCTACTGCTTGTTGCGCCTCTTTCTTGGTGGTTTATGCTTAACATTTAGAGTTTTGAATCACCATGATGTCCTTGGTATCCTGCAACTTCACAAAATGAACCTCACAACAAAATCCTATACTAAAGAACCTTCACCCGCAAATACACATGGTACACTAGACTTATAGATTAATTTCCCACGGCACATCCTCATCTATGTCATAAGCTACCTATTCATTTTACACAGGGATAAACCCAAACCATCTTTAAGGTGAACCTTGACAACTGGATGAGTATACACGTTCTATACCTGTGACTTTCTTGTATAACTCTCCTGGAGGCAGTTGATGTAATATTATGGTGGGTGCTAAAAAGGATTTAATAGTACTTAGATTGATCTGCCTTGTAGATTCTATGGTCGTTTGAAACAAGCTAAGAATCCCATCTTAACTTATTGAAGACATTTTTGGATTCTGCACTAAGGCTGAGGTAAGGATCACTTCTTGCAATAATATAATTGTTTAAGAGTAGGTTTCCATTTATATTTACAAGATGCCAGCGTGTGTACTCTTAACAAAGCCAAAATGATCCTCATTAACCATCCTCATCAATATTCTTTGAAGGCTATAAGATCAGAACCTTAAATATATTTAGCAGAAACCTTCTTTTTCAATTTCAACATCAGTGATGGGGTAGATTGACTCTGTGATGGAAGAAGCAAGTGATTGTTCTATGTGCCCCAAAACAGTGATAAACAAACCATCTTCATGACTGCTATGTCCCTATATGTCTCCGTATTAAACTGTCAGCACTCAAAATGGCAAATGCTGAAAAGTCAGAAAAAAAAGATCAAAAACTTGAAAAAGAGTGAATCTTGAATATAGCTCTTCATCTGAATTTTTTTTTCAGGGGGGTGGTAAGCCCTCCCAAACTTGTCTATACCAACTCCAGCATTGTCATACCTTGGACAAAAGGGAATATTTCAAGAAGTGTAAGCATGTTCCTTCATCCATTCTGTCTCCTTATTTCAGATAATTACCTTCTATATACTTCCTGCTTCATCTTTGGGTATTGCCACTATGTGTACATTTAATAATATGATGTGAAAATGTTAGACAATGTTTTTATCTTTTCTGGAAGCAGCTTGCCTAAGTAAATTTATGCGAGAATGATCTCATTTCTAATTCTATTGTATGCATGAATACTTGGTATACTGCACTGAGGTACATCCTGAATGCTTCTTGAATTGCCCCTCCTAGAATTTTCCCCATTCCAAGAAATTATATCACAGAAATCATATGATACTTGACACTAATGTGAATGTGAAGGCTGAGATCTTGGGAGGCACTAGATGGCAGAAATGCATATGAATAGAAACAAATTCATACCAGATCTGTGGCATGAATTCTCCTGGCTGAACAAGTTTTAATACTTTAATAAAGGGATTAGATGGCATAATTTTGGGAATAGATATATTTTTTTTTGGGGGGGGGGGTGGCAGAGTAATTTCATGAAGAAGATTTTGTGTTCTGAGAGTATTACTGTGCAAATAGCACATGAGGTTTGAGGGGAAATCTAATTTATCGGCTCTAGGTTTATTGCTTGCCACCTATGCACAGTAAGTATAAAATAAGGATATATCTGCCTCTGGAAGTGTTTGCTGCTATCAGTCAGTCTCAGAGCCTACATTATCAGCTTCAGAAATTATTTAAGAATGACAGATTTGAAGGATGTTTAACATCTGAATTGCTTCGCTAACATAACTGAAATCAATGCTAAGTACAATGTTTGCATTTGCCGTGCCAAGAAACTGCAGTGAGCATGATTAGGCCACATTGGGGAAAGTTCTCCAGGTGGATGTCTCTCTCTCTCTCTCTCTCTCTCTCTCTCTCTCTCTCTCTCTCACTATGTAGCGAGACAGAGAAAGTGAAAGAACAGAGATGGGTACATTTTTGAAGAAGGTTGGTGGCTCTTTAAAATAGCATTTACAAACTGTGAGCTTACAATATACATCCTGATATGTTTCTAAGAATTTCAGGTCTAATAATCTAGATGACAGAATAGCTCCTCTGCTTCTTTTCTCATGAAATATGAGTGGTAGATACTACAAAGTTACTGCCAAGCTTGACATACATTATGTTCTGCTTGAGTAAGATGAATTTCCGGGAATAAGACCACATATTTTTTTTGGGTTTGTTTTTCAAAGATAGACAGAACTTTTGGCCATCTTTACTGGGTGATTAAGTCCACTGGTTTTCGCAAACCGTAAACACGCAATGATATTAGAAAAATGTAACATACTGAAGGAGAAGCAAGATAAACATGTGAAATATGGGTTCTATAGTTCAGGTGATTTTCTGCTGTAGGATAGCACTTGTCTTGTAGAGAAGGACTCCAGCTAGAGACACTTGTAAACACTTATTCAAGAACATGTGTATGCATACACACACACACACACACACACACACACACACACACACACACACACACACACACACACACACACATATATATATATATATATATATATATATATATATATATATATATATATATATATATATATATATATATATATATATATACCCACATATATGTGTGTGCATACATATCACAGGATCATAGAAGTTTACCAGGCTATCAACCTGGAGGTCATTTTAAGCCTAGCTGTTTCAATCCAATGTAATACCACAGAGGTACCAGTTAATACATAAGACTGAATTTAAGACTGAATTTAGTGATGACTGCCCAAGTCCAGGAGGGTTGTGGACACTATCCCCGGTAAGAATTTATTGTGCCCCATCCATTCATCCAGGTTCCTCTTGAACAGTGTCATAGAGGTGCTCTGTTTCACATGAATTGGTGGCCTTTTCCAAAGACATGGCAGTCGCTGGGAGATAAATCTGTTCCTCCAGCATGTCCTATTTAAGTTGCAGGCCAAATTTAAGTCCCTGGAATGGATAGCCCTAGACCCATTTGATTTACGGATATGCAGTATTAGGTCTGAGCCTTGGGTTGCTCTGTAGACCAGGCATAAGTCTCCCCTAAGAAGTCTATACAATACGGAGTACAGTACAGTGACAGGGATTTTAATCAGTCCCTGTAAGGCACATGCTGGAGGCCCTTGATCTTCTTTGTTAGAAACCTCTGAGGTCTCTCTAATTGCTTTAGATGCTTAGTACGGTACATACAGAATGGAGCATTATACTCAATTATGGGCTGGATAAGTTCAGAGAATAGGAAGGTCATAACTTCTTTTGCTCTCAAAGCAATACCTTTACTAATCAAGTGACCTACATGGAAAGCTTTCCGTGCAACAGTAGACACGTGGTAGTCAAAGTTAAAGTCATGGTCAACCTGTGATCCCAGGTCCCTTACCACTTCATGGGTACTTAGGGTATTCTTATTGATTTGATAATGTGAAGGGATATTGCTTGTACTGAAGGGAATGATGATGCATTTCTTTACATTCAGTTGGAAACCATTTGCTGATCTGTGTGAGACCATCCTGGAGTAAAATAACATAATTTGGGGATTCAATAATTGCACTTAGTCTGCAGTTGTCTGCAAACTTGGTCAGCTACAACCCTGTAGTTTTGACCTGAACTTCTGAGAAGTATATACGAAACAGTAGGGGGCCCAGCACTGACCCTTGTGGCCCCCTGCTGGTAACAGGTCTGCTGGTTGATGTGGAGTCACCCACTTTGATAGTGTGTCTGTCTGGTTTGTGAGCCAGTTGGCAACCCATCTTACAATGAAGGGGTTTACATTCAGTTTGCTAAGTTTATCGGTGATGCCTGAATGTGTGATTGTGTCAGAATCCTTTGCCAAGTCGAGGTATACTGTGTGCACAGATTTGCCCTCATCAGTGACCTTGGTCATACTTTCAAAGAAATCCACCAGATTTAACAAGCAGGATCTGCCCTTCACAAAGCTGAACTGGGTAAGGTCCAGAGTTTGGAGGCCACTTATGTCTTTATTTATCAGGTCCATTGTGATACGCTCCATGGCATTACAGATGAGGCTGGTCAGGCTCATGGGTCTGTAATTCCTCAGGTCTGTTGCTAGGCTACCTTTGTGGAGGGGGATAACTGTAGCTGTTCTTCATTCCGCAGGAACAAACCCTGTGATTAGGCTATGATTGAAAAGAGTACTTATTGGTGATGCTAGTTAATGTTTTAACTTGTTTAGAAGACAGCCTGGGATGTCATGCGGTCCCACAGAGACCATGTTCTTTGCCTTGGACAGGGCTTTGAGAACCTGCTATTCAGAAATGTAAGGTGGGGGAGGTTGGGGAGGGTTTGTTGTAAGTTAGGAGGGGATAAGGGAGTGAAATTATCACCACATCTATCCACAAGCAGGTTTTCTATCACTGTGGGGTCAATGTGTATGATACCGTTGACCACCAGTTCTGCACATGCTTGGGTTCTACCCTTTAGGTTATGTATGTAGCTGTAAAAGGCCTTATGGTTGTCCTTGGCAGTACTTGTTAGGTTTCTCACAAAGGAACTCTTGGATGATTTGACAAGTTGTCTTATTTGTCTGTTAAGGCTGAGGAGCGTGCTTTTCCATTGTTGGGTCCTTGTCTTTGTTTTCTTGGACAGCAGCTTTTTGTATTTATTGTAGAGTTTGTTGATGCTGGAAATCCAGCATGGCAGCTTGAATTTACTTGAGGCTCTGGCTTTGATTCTATCTGCCACAGCTGAGTTTATACACTTATGCAATTGATTGTACAGGGCTTTAGTGTAAGCATTAGCGTAGTTGCCACTTTCAGCTTGGGGTGAGTCTTGGAATGCATTTCTACCTTCTCCTAGGAGGATATAGTTGTCTTGGTGAAGTTGTTTAGTCTGATTTCATCCTTTGTGAGTTGTAGTGTGTCAGTTTGAAGGTGATTGTTTTGTGGTCAGTTTTAACTAATGGGGATCCAACAGTTGCAGCAGTGCACCTTTTCGACATGTTGGTGAGAACCAGCTCTAGAATGTTTGTTTATCCTGTCAGGGTATGGACAATTTGTTCCAGGGGATTTCACAATGTCAAGGAACTTTTGTACTATGGAGTTTTTGCTAGAGCAGGTTTCCCAGTTGATGTCGGGATAATTGAAATCCCCCATAACCAGCGTGGTTGGTAAAATTTGGATTGTCTTCAGTTTGGTTAAGTAGGCTCTGTGGGTGTTGTGACCCATGGAGAGGTTTATATATCTGTCTAGGACTTGAATGGGGGTCATACCCACTGTAATCTGGACCTGGGGTAACTCCATGGAGTTGTCCTGTCTATCTAGACATGAGGTGAATTTATCTCTAATATAGACTGAAACACCACCTCATTTAGTTTCCACATGTTCTTTTTGTGGTCTAAAGGTGTGGGAGGCATTGTAGCCTTGCAGGGCCAGGGTACTCTCTAAGGCCTTAAACCAAATTTCTGTGACTGCACAGACATCTAGATCTTCTAGTGATAGAAGTGCTTCCAGGGAGTGCAGTTTTTTGTTTAAACTCCTAGCATTTAGCATCATGACCCTTATTTTGTTCTGATTGGTTAATTTCACATTGGTAATGCTGTTTTCGAGAACTTGCCTTAAAAAGGCACTATGGGGAGGCAAGAGCTTTGCAAGCAGCTGAAAGCCTAGGGGTTCCAGCTGCAAACCATCTCTGGCAAAGCAGTGAGGTTTGTCGACCATTGTGTCCCAGGCAGACAAGAACTGGATCCCCTTGGTATGACACCAAAAACTAAGTCAATTATTGAAATCAATCATTTTCTGTTTATATTGTTTTCAATGTGTAGGGCAGCCACAGTGGTGCAGTGGTTAGCATTGTCGCCTCTCAGCAAGAGGTTCTCCGGTTCGATCCTCGGCTGGGGTGCCTTCTGTGTGGAGTCTGCATGCCCTCCCTGTAGTTGCGTGGGTTTCCTCCGGGTGCTCCGGTTTCCTCCCACATCCCAAGGACATGCTGCAGGTGGATTGGACACTCTAAATTGGCCCTAGGTGTGAGTGTGTGTGTGTGCCTTCTGTGGAAGCTTGGGTGCCGGCCTGACAACTCGACATTGTAAAACTCCACTGCTAATCATGAGCAGACAGGTGATCCACTGTGGCAACCCCTAACTGGGAAAAAGCTGAAAGAAGAAGAAGAATTGTTTTCACTGTTTAGCAAGACAGTATGTGGATCCCCTTGGAATGACACCAAAAACTAAGCCTAATACTGAAATCAATCATTTTTTATTTATACTGTGGCATCATTCTAGGTGAGGGTAGTATGCTGCTTAAGGCTAGGGACATACCTGCCTCGGACACATGCTCATAGAGCTCGACCATGTCTCTCTTCATATAGTCCAGTGTAGTATGTCTCAGGTCATTCACACTAACATGAACTATGGCAGAGTCATAATGATACTTGCTACTGAGAGACCTTAGTGTTTGCATGATTTGGCAAATCCTAGTACAGGACAGGAAGCTGACCGTGACTTTCTCCCTGTCCAATCTGGTGAGTGGGACATCTGTGTGTCTCACTATTGAGTCTCCAATGACAAGAAAATTTGGTGTTTGAGTTGGCTTTGTGTGTGAGACCCCAGTGTCTATGTGTCATGGGTACTGTGGAGACTGTCTCTAGTGTTTCTGTTTTCTTTTATGAGAGAACCTCCGTGTATGCGGAATTACATGTTTGATGTGTACTATGTGTATGAGTAGTGGTAAGTATATCTGTGTGTAGTTGTGGATAAGTTGATAACCTATGTGTTACTGTTTTGAGTGAGACAGAGCGTGGGTTCTAGATTCTTGGTGTAAATATATCTCTTGCACTCTGTACTAGATTGCATTATTAGTAGAAGGTAGTCTGTGTACATGAGGCAATTGCTGCACTGCCTGAAGAGACCCAAGTTAACAAGGTTAGCAGGAGAAACAAGGGTAGTCGAACTGTCCATAATGCTAGGTTGAAGATTATTGTAACTAGGGGTGGCCTTTTGGAAATGATCACAGTGCAGCTCAGTGAATGGATATTTCTTCCTGGGTTTTAAGGGAAAATTTGTTGAATTTAACTGTCCGGTTTTGGCACACAATTGCATGGCAGTGTGCAGTGTTGCATGATGTGCAAACAAACAGAAACCTGCTCAGATGCAGGGCCTAAATGCCAGAAGCTAAAACCTGAAAAAAACCCTAACAAAATTCCAAAGGACTAATGAATATGCTTACTCCGAGCTCTAGACTGGCCTCCTTTTACAAGTAAAGTGCCAATCAAACACAATTTTCTCTCAAAAGTGCAGATAGGCCCCTTCTAATCCAAGATGGCATGGAAAATTTGCTCAGAACAGGCAAACCACTACAAACAGTTTCAGAAGCAGCAGACCTGGATCTGAACTATGGTAGAGTTACTAGCTACCCTAGTTTCAATGGGAAACACTAGAGAATATTTAACACAGCAGAAAATAGCAGTGAGATACTGAAAAAACATTTAAAACATCAGAAAACCAGCCAGGAAGCTCTAAAGAATGATTTAAACAGTTAACAGATCAGTTTAAGTACTGCTTAACGGGAAAACTAGAACAGGCAGAACAGATACCTTTAAAACAGTGAAAAAATACCAGTAAATACTTAAACAGTGGAAACAAGAAAAAAACTTTGTTGTATATAAATCCATGTGTGTGTGTGTGTGTGTGTGTGTGTGTGTGTGTGTGTGTGTGTGTGTGTGTGTATATTCTTATATCGATATATATACATATATATATATATATATATATATATATATATATATATATATATATATATATATATATATATATATATATATATATATATATATATATATATATATATATATATATATATATATATATATATACATACATATCTACATACATGCATTTATATTTGCCTTGTCTACTGTGAGTTAGCCCTAAGCTAAACCCTGTCCCTGCCACTAACCCCAACCCTACACCTTACACCTTACCTTATAGAAAAACCCTTTCTCTGACTTAACCACTACACAGGACACTTATGCACACATAACAAACAGCAGCACACATGCACATCACTAAGTCTATCCACCCCTATCACTTCCTCTAAGCCTATCCTGTAAACACTCTCACATTCATTCCTATCCTTAATTCCAAGACTTTCAGTATATCCAAATGTTTCAGCATTAAAAAAACAGGCCTACTCTTGCCTTGTCCACATCCAGCCATTATTCATCCTTTTGATATCTCCAGCATTTAAGAAGTAGTGCTTTTGGTGAAATTCCTAAGCCCTTTGATGGCTTTGACAAACTGGTGATTCTATAGAATGAAGTACCCATACATACATACATAAAGCAAAAGCAGTGTATCAAAAAGATGGCTCAACCAAGACTGTCAGAAAACATAAAAAGCCATCCTGAGAAAGTAACTGACCCCAGTATCCAAAAAATCCAAAGTCTGAAGGCAGGTAAGGTGTTTATTAACATAAAATATACAGAAGGTACTGATAAAGTCTCTTACAGCTTGAGATGAAAGCGCTTATCCTTTTGCATATTTTATATTAATAAACAGCTTTACCTACCTTCGGATTTTGGATTTTTTGGATACTATTTACATTTCTATTGAATGTAGCACAGTTGTATGGGGTCGGTTACTTGCTCAGGATACATATACATGTATAAATATCTAGAAAGGAATCTATTTCACATGGTCAAAATTGAAAAGATTGAATCTCAGAACACTGAACTATCTTCTCCTAGGGAAGCTGACATCATTAAATACAGTGTGTTTGCGAGGGGCAGGCAAGCCCCCTGCACACCCACCCACACTCTCCAGCTATTACATATACCAACTCTGAGATCGCTCCACATGGGGAATGGGGCAAAGGGCAAACACTCATCCCAAAACTACCAACTTCCAGATGTGAAAATAGTTCAACGTTCTAAGATTTGATCTTCTTGGCTTCAATCATATGATCTTGCGATCATATAAATTAGACCCATATATGTGTGTGCTTGTGTGTGTGTGTGTGTGTGTGTGTGTGTGTGTGTGTGTGTGTGTGTGTGTGTGCGTGCGCGTGTGTGTTTGTATGTGTTTAAATAAACATGCACAAGTATAGTCAGCACAAAACTACATTATCAATTTCTGTCACTTGCTTTGTGGAATGTTTACAGTTATGTAATATCTAGTCTATATCATTATACATAAAACAAAGCAGTTTCATTTCAAATAATATGAATATGGGGTATGTATAAAACTCAGTGACTGCAGCCCGTAACAATGGCTTACAAAATGTAATGATTTAAATAGCTTGCAGTAGTACTTTCTGAAAATGTCATACTTTAATCTTAGACTTGGAGAGAAGAAAAGCTTTAAATATTCTTTAAATCCCTAATGTATTTAGCAATCTGTCATCAAGCAGTATTACAAGAAATGTTTTAATCAAATTGTTTAAGACAGTGGCCTAATTAGTGAGACAAAAAAGTACAAGATTTTTTTTTGTAGTGAGATTGTATGCATTTCCCAAGGTCACACAACAATTTCTTGAAATGGTGTATTAAAATTCATGGTTGATCTTGTGTACCTGATACTTGTTTTTCAAATTCCTTGGTGTTCACTGCTTGTTTGATGCCAGGAATTAAATTGTATAAAAATTGTAACCAAGGAAAACATTAAGCCTCCCTCCCCAAATACTGAATGCCAGAACAGACCTCACGTATAATGCAGTATGCCAAAGAGATTTTTTATGACTTTTTTTTGCAGAACTTGCCTGACCCTGTTTAATATTCCTGGATAATTTTACTTGTTAACTGTAATGCAACTTTTAAACCTGTTCTTTTTATACAAAAGCATCCTTATAATGTGTTACAGAGTTATATATGTAACACCATACCTCTCAAACTCTTAGAGCAAGAAATCTGGAAAGAGCCAAAAATAATGGGGGGGACAAAAGCCCAAAAATAGGGAAATTTTTAAGTACTGCTATTAAAAACTTAGAAAGTAGATATTAATACAGGTTTTGCATTAGCATGTATTTTATGAAGGGTATAAAGTCTGAAACTTAATTGTCTGTCATTGTTTTCTGACTTCAAACCTTAATGATCTGCCAGTGATGTGTTAGGAAACAACAATTTTATGAGAAACAGACCAAAAACATGAGGCAAAGATCTGGACATTCTGCAAAAAATCTGAATAGTTGAGAAGTATATTAACAATTGAATTGTTTGCTGAAGAAAAAAGCTCAGCTATTTTTTGTTGTAGATCCTTGTCTTTAATTTCTGTCTTTAAAATTCATTGCACAAATATGTCACAGTTTATTTTTAAAGTATATTGCACTAACATACCACGCACATGTGCTAAACTGTCTCTATCCTTGAATTTATCGCAAATCCCCAATATCCTCTTTTATTCTGTATTTTTGTTTTATAAACAGTGTATATTTTCTATAAAATAGTAGTTTCAGCCACTTCAGTATGCTTTACCCATATCCCCAAACTATGAACACACTACTAACTGCAATTCTTTAGCTCTGTGATTAAACTACTTAAACACAATGTTCATGAAATAAACAAAAAATATTCATTTTTGTATAATTTATTTAATCTGTCTTACTTAATGTTAAAATGTTGAATAATTATCTTCTTTGTACATATTGTATTACCTCTATGCATCTTGCATCTCACATATTTAGATGTGTTCTACTCACTGATATGGTCTGAAAATAGTCAAAATGGACATGTGTTTTATAACAGAAAACACATTTAGCTATATAAATAAATAAGCAAACAAATACATACATACATTCATGCCTGACAGATGATTGTGAGTTGTCTTGGGGAAAAAAAGAACCCGCCACAAAGATTACTTCTGCTGAAGATAAAGTATGCTACAGAATAACGTGATTACTTTTAAAGGGATTATTACAAAAATAGGATCTTACTAGTCAGCTGGCAAAACATAATGATAGAAATTTGCATTTTTTTTCAAAAACATTTTTAGTTTGCTTTCATTATAAACATACGCAAATGTACATATAACAAATATGAGTAACAAAACTATTTACAATGTTTACATTCATCCATGATGAACTGAATTTTGCATTCTTGAATGTCTTGTAGCAATTTCTTCATACCGTAAACATCAGGCATCTATCTATTTTGTTGATCTTTTAGAAATTTGATAGACGCAACCTTATATTTTTTTTTTATTTCCACACATCCATTCAATTGTTGAGTGGTTTCACAAAATGAGACAGAGTTGCAGCACTTATCAATGAGTGCTTAGCATGTCAAAACAATGTAAAATTTTTGTTTGCACTCTTCCTGACAGAACAAAATACTAACTAAATCTGCTAATAATTACATGAAACAGATTCTGTGTTCCTGAGTGAAGCAAGTGTGCAGGGATAATTAGTTATGTTACTGGCGATCATTTATTTTACAGAGCCTTCACATTGTGTGAGAGATTGCTGCACAAGGATGCTTAAGCTAAGAATGATATTGGTCTATTTGGCATGTTGCAGTAATTTCTTCAGTGATTTCTGCATCTTGCCAGATATGGAAAGGGGAAAAATGTATTGTCTTTTACTGCATAAGATAATAGATGTTGCAAGATTTGAAATCTGAAATGTCTGTTTTATAGGTCAGACACTGATTCCTACTAATGCAAGGGTGCTTTTTTGTGAGGACCTTTGGATAATTCAAAGTCTGTGCCTGGATTTCAGGTGCAAAAAATAAGAGTCCTAGCATTTGTGCTGGTATTTTGGCATCATCCTTTTTACAGATAACAGCCTCTTCAGTTTGATCTTTTGAGCATGCTTTGAAAGCTGACAGATGTTTGTACATGTGTAACATTGTAATAGTACAGGCAGATTCATGGTAACATAGGACTTCACCAATTTATTTCCTTTTACCTGAGGTTTTGTTTATCGCTGGCCTTCTTGAATGATTGTAAGAGAATCCTTTCAGGCACTTGTGTTTCATTACTCACTGCACCTGGATCTCTGTTGTCTGCCAGAGATTTAAAGGCTATAAAAGTCATTGCATTTTTAGGCTGTTTAATGAAGTGGTTGATAAGTGGATCAGACAAAAAATCTTCATCCTGATTCTACTGTCTTTGGAGTGTGCTGCAAAACCATTTGATTTTTAAAGTATATTCTTTCATCCATATCAAAACGCAGAAGTGTTATCCTTACAGCATTTTTACAGCATGAAAATAAATACTTGTTACAAACTTTATATTGTCACTAAATAAACAATCTACCTATTTGTTTATTTTCTGGAATCAGTCAATAATATTTAAAAGAAAATTGCAAACCTAAGCAGAAACAGAGCAAATATTAAGTCAGATTTATTCTTATTATCAGCTAAATTATATCACGTTTGTTACAGCAAATTATTTTCATCTTCAGTGTGCAGCCAATGATTTAAAGTTTACCTATGTATATTTGAAGAACTGTAGAAGCACTTTCTAAATTTATGATAAAAATCACATTAAATATGCAAATTTAGCAAAATCATCAATAAAATTAACATGAAAATAAAAGCTGGAAGTACGAAAAAATGCTCCTTTGTTACCCATAAATTATGCATGAAATTTGACATATGTTTTGTACCACAGACATGAGTTGATGACTTGTTTGGTACTTACTATTCAATACTAGCCTGCATTGCCAGGCTACAATTCTTACCACACCTTTTGGCCACCTAACCTGGACCAAAACACTAAAGGAGGAGGCGTGTCCATATTCATAAAGGATATCCACACCTCCAGGCTAGTTGCTCAACATAATGCATCTGAAATTATCCAAGTACAATTAACACTGGGCAAGACCAATTCAGGTTGTAGCTTGTTACAGATCCCTGACATGCCCCAGGACACCCACTCCATGTTTCTCGATATACTAGATAATATTAAGGTACAGCCCAATACCCTAATATTGGGAGATTTCAGCTACTCCACCACTAACTGGGAAAGCTACTCATGTACTAACTCAGCTGCCCAATGTTTTCTGGAATTCATCAATTCCAATGCCCTGGATCTGCTTGTCCATACAGGGGCAGCAACATCCTGGACCTGGTCATTACCAATATGGGTAACAAAGGCTCCACACCAGAGGTCAACTCCTCACTGGTCAGGTTCGACCACAAGCTAATCACCCCAGACATCCATATCCCGTCCCCACCCCCCCATTAAGGAAACCACCATAAAAAATTTTTCCAAAGCCAACTTCATGCTTCTTACGTCAGAAGTGGCCAGCTTCATGTAACACACACAGATGGTAAATAGAGACATGACTGCTGAATCATATACAAAAGCACTGTATAACCACATACATGAGTGCATGGACCATGCCATCCCCAATAGAACCAAGACGCCATCCTCTAAAAAAAGGAAGCCAATCGGGTGGTCCCCTGCCATAAACAAACTCTACAACAGAAGGAAGAAACTGTTGCAAAAAAGAGTAAAATCCCATGATTGCAGGAACTTCCTGGTCAGCCTCAGCAAGAAGCCGAAATCCATCCTAAAATCCTCCAAAGCTAGTTATGAAAATAAAATCTCCATGGATTCTAAAGACAACCACAAAGCTTTCTACAGCTATGTCAAGAATCTCAATGGCAACACTCAGTTCTGCTCATAACTACAGCACAATGGTACTACATTTACTGAACCAACTGATATTGCCAACAAACTTTACCCCCCTCACCTCCCAATGGGCCCATCTCCATACTGGAAGATTGCAAAGTGCCTGTAATCATGGATGCACAGGCAAAGACCGCACTTTCCAAAGCCAAGAACACATCATCCATGGGACTGAACAACATCTCAGGCTGCGTTCTGCATGAACTACAGAACGAACTGGCACCCCACCTATGTACCATGTTCAACCATAGCCTCACTTCAGGTTTTGTGTCTATGGAATGGCCCACAGCAACGGTTATCCCACTCCACAAAGGGGGTGCCACCACTGACCTGGGAACTACTGCCCCATTAGCCTGATGAACCTGGTCTGCAAGGCCAGGGAATGTATCATCCTGGAGCTTATAAACAAAGACCTAGGTAACCTCCAAACTCTGGACCCCACTGAGTTTGGCTTTGTAAAAGGTAGATCATGCTTCTTAAACCTGATTGCCTTTTTTAAAGTAGTCACCAGAGCTGTAGACAAGGGTAAGGTGGTGCACACAGCCTATCTTTACCTTGCCAAGGCTTTCGACAACATCCCCCACTCTGGTATTATATATAAACTCACTGGACTGGCATAAATCCATATGTCACAAGATGGGTGGCCAACTGGCTCACTGACAGAACCCACACAGTGAAAGTAGCCAACTCCAAATCCGACTTCAGACCAGTGACAAGCGAAGTACCACAGGGTTCGGTCCTGGGTCCTCTCCAGTTCGGTATCTACTTCTCTGAAGTCCATGCTACTACAGCTGGTCTCTGGCTAACAAAATTCACAGGCGACTGCAAACTAGGAGCCATAACAGATTCGCCTAAGGTTGTGGACATTCTACAAAGAGGCCTCACTAAGACTGATGCTTGGTGTCAAAATCATGGCCAGAAGCTCAATGCCAAGAAGTGCATTGTCATCCACTTTAGGAAAAACAGCGCACCCATAAACTACCACATAAGCAGTAGCCTACTAAACACCAAAAGTGTGATAAGAGACCTTGGGACACAGGTGGACAGTAGTCTCTCCTTTGATAATCATGTCGCCACAATAGTCGGGAAATCCTTCTGTGTGGCACACCTCATCACAAAGGGGTTCTCCTCCAGAAAAAGAGAGGTCATTGTTCCTCTCTACTCATCCTTCATCAAACCCATTATAGATTACAATGCCCAGTTTACAATGTACCTTGCAAGACATCTGCAACAACTAGATGCCACAGAAATACCTCACTAGGAGGATTACTGGCCTCAAACAGATGCCATACACAGACCATCTCAAAAAAATCCAACTCTACTCCATCGCATATCGCCTACTCAAAGGTGACCTCTGCCTAACATACAAAGCCATGTCTAACCCAGATCTGATGGACATGCCACACTTAAAGAAATCCCAATCTCTCCAAGCCACACGCTCCAGGGACCTAAACCTTGTCACCACAATGAACAGAACATGCTGGAGGGACATGATGAACTGTGAACATTTCTTCTCCCTGCCAAGTGTATGATCTGTTACTACAAGTCCTGCAAGAGTGAAAATAATTTCCTGCATTTAATAAGGACACATCTACATTAATTTTTCTCTGTCATTCTGCTTAGTTCAGACTGTGCACCTGACCTCTAATGTTCTGTTGTACACACTAGTCTGTGTTTTATTTTTCCTGTTCTTATCACATATATTCATTGCTGTGTAATGACTTAAATTCTCCCCCATGCTTGTATTACTTCGTTGTATACATTAGGCTATATTTTTACATTTCCTATTCATTCTATCTCTTGTATACAATTCTGTGAATTGAGCTTTGCTCAGTAATTAGTAAACACTTTTAGCTTTGTTGCTCTGTAGGGAGATGTTCTATTGGTCCTGGAACAATTCTTAGCTAGACTGCATGCTGTTGCAAAACTATAGAAAAAATATAATTGATTCTGATGTTCTTCTGACTAAAATGGAAATGCAATCAGTTCTTGCCCCCTCTGTTGCCAGCCTAACATCACTTGCTGTTTTGAGGTAGGGTAGTAACAGCCTCATGTTTATTAAAGACATATCATTGCAGATCTAGTAAGACTCCATATCTTAGAAAGGCCAATACCTATTTTGTCTGTAGACAACCTTCTTAAGTCATGACATGCTTGGGAAATTGTATGCACTCTCATATACCATACAGAAGTCACTCCCCAAGTGTCCATGAATCACAACAGCTAGAATTAGAGCTAAGTGACCTCAGTCACCAGACAAGATTATTAGCACCAACAGAACCACAGAATTTAGCAGATACTACACACTTTCTGTTATTGACAAGAGAGCAGATCACAACCCTTAATGTACACTACATCTCTAACTGTGTAAGGTAATGTTTTGATAATTTGTGACTGTAAGAACAAGGTGACAGCTGTCTTTTCAGATTCAGGAACCTGAATGTTGTGTGGGCTCTTTATTCCATGTATCCTGAAAAATGCAACTGCACACTAGTGGTGAGCCATGTTAAGGTGAAAGTCCTTTGAAATTCCACCCAAAAGGACATACAGAATGACATTATTAACTGACTGACCTCACTATGGTAGCGTCTGCATTTGGGAAACTACTACTATTGAGCAATATTTTGCCATCACCTAGAATAATGTTTATTTTAAAAAAATGTAATTAGTTTTAACAATTGGCTTAATAGCTGGTGCCATTCAAAGGGACTCCAGCATGTCTTTGCCTGGAATGAACCAGCTAACAAATCCACTTGCTTTGCACTTCTGCGTTCATGGTTTTCTCAATCTGGCTAAGACATTCACTGCTCCATTTTCCCTATTTTAGGCATGTTCAGTCTTTTGGATATTATATCAAGAAAATCCCAGTTCAGAGCATATCAGGATGTATAAGTTTCAGTAAAAAAATATTCCCGAACTTCGGGCCTTCCTAGAACTAGAACATATGCTTATGTGTATTGTTATGGAAACATAGCTCCAGTACAATGATAGCATCCTGTCAATTTCTAGGTTTAACAGATATTAATATCATGCATTCCAACTTATGGCCTTCTAGGACAAAGTCCCCCATTTCATGGCAAATTCTTTACGATCTAAATCTCAAATTACTGGAAATGAGAGTCACCATAAACAAGGTTATTTACCATTTAATTGGTAGACATTAAACTCCCTTCATGACATCTATGGAGCATGCTAGCTACCTCAGCACCCTAAATGATATAATAATAAAACCTAATATATTTATCCTGGGTGATTTCAACTATCTGACAACAAAGAGATTCACCTATACTACAACAAGAAGCATACACCCAACATGTTCTTAACTTTATAAATATAAACCTTCAAGAACAATTAGTGATCTCTTACTGCAAACAAAGGGATAAAATATCCTGGTTACTGTCCTTACTAATACAACCTCAGTTTGACAATGCTATGGGTACAGCCTACCTTATGAAATCTGATCACAAAGATTTTTTTTTCATATAAAGATGGCTTCTAACTTCAAAGTAATACTTATGTGTTAAAGTATTTCTTAATAGCTAACCTGCTATACCTTCTAAGTGACTTGTTAGTTTCCAGTGTACACCTCATTCCTCAGCCGTCTGACTCCATAGTAATAGCCACAGCCTTTACTCTGAACTCAACGACTGCATTGATAATATTGTACTGTACATAGCAAATAGTTTGGATGGTTTACAAATGGACCTTTATGGACAAACTCCTGAATAAAATAAGCTTTACAGCTAAAGGAAGAAAGCACTAAGTGTTATAGGAGATCACAGACTACTTACTTGAAGATGGTGTTCAAAAATGCTAATTAGGAAAGCAAGGGCACAGTTAGAAAATGTACAGCTCATTACGATACTAAAGTGGACACTGACACCAGAAACAACAACAAATTATAGTCCCTCATTCACTGTGTCAATAAGCTTAGGAACAATACTTAATAATGTCATGAATGAATGTATAATGATATCACACATACTGAACACAAAGAAATGTTCAATATCCAAGCCAGAACTTTAGTCCAGACTTCTCCCATAAACTGTGTTGTATTGAACGAGTCCTCTCAGCACTTTCAGAAACAAAGGGCACTTTGTGTTTGGGCTTTGTTACTATATACAGTAGTTTGATAATTAGTACTAATTATGTTATGGAATTATGGGCTCTTATAGTCTCTTTTAAACATCTTTAACATATGTCTGGATCCCCCCAGTCTAGGCAGCAGCCATCCTAATGCCCTTACAAAAAACTAAGTGTGGTCTGAGTGTATACTATATATATATATA
>NC_056736.1:6822115-6832115 GCF_019279795.1 Protopterus annectens | reverse complement strand
ATTATGCAGGTTCGATGGCCCATCGGTGCCTTTCTGAAGACCTCTATTGAGCAACATAACAGAGTGGATTACATATAGGAAGTGCTCATCTGTTTATGTTGTAGTTAAAGAGAAATCTCTGTGGTTCCAGGAGTGCTGTGTGACATGCAGGAATCTTCACATTAATGAAAATGTCTTTCTTTTTTTCTGTCTTTCTACATTTTACCAAAATCTGTAACTTATTTTTTGATCTGCTTCTGTTCTCCAGTAGAAGTTTCAAAATGTTCACCACAGAAGAAGTACCAAGACCAAATCTAGTATTCATCTTGACTCCCAACAGTCTTGTAGTCAGTCATTGCAAAACTTGTTTTTTATGACTACCTGTCAGTCAATTCTGTTTCACTCTGGGTTATTGCTTTTTCATTCCTTAGATTTATTTTATTTTATTTTATTTTCTGTTTTATGTTTTTCCTACAGGGATCATTCATGCCCACCTTACTGCCTTCTTGTCTTGCTGTCCTATTTATGTCGATCTTTGAGTATTTTAGGTTATTTTTTGCACATGTATGTACATGCATATGTGTGTGATTGTGTGCTTGTGCGTGTGCGTGTGTGTGTGTGGGGGGGGCATGCGTATGTGTGTAAAGGGATGTGTTTGCTTTGTATTCTCCCTTGCACCTCCATTAACTTACTTTCTTTATCTTTAAGGTTATTTCTGAAAAAGAGCTAAAGTGAGAACATTCACTTTGATATTTATCTAGTATATGTATTCATAACCAGGGATACTAATTTTCCATTTTCCTGGAAAATTCATTGAAATTCTGAAAAAAGTATTATATAATTACTGAAAGAACCATGACGTTTTCATGACATTTGACATTTTATCCCCAGATGTCATTCAGTTTAACTTGTACTTCTTATATTTACTATTTGTTCTATACTTGCTCTCTATTCTAATTAAAAAAAAATATATATATGAATAGATGGAAAAAAAAAAACTGATGGAATCATGACAATAATTAGAAAGTACTATTAACAAACATGGACATAACTTTTGGATATTCAGCTCAAGAAAATGACATTTTTTTAAAGAACCATAAATCCTTCCCTGCTCATAGTCCACGTCTGTTTTGTTTCCATGTTCCATACTAAGCAGAACCCGCCTTTTATTGTTATGTTAGCAATGTTAGAATTTAGGTCACCTCTTCTTCTGGCTTTTCCCGGTTAGGGGTTGCCACAGTGGATCACCTATCCGCTCATGATTGGCAGTGGAATTATATGGTGTTGAGTTGCCAGCCCAGCACCCAACCTTCCACAGAAGGCACACACATGCATGCACTCACACCTAGGGCCAATTTAGAGTGTTCAGTCCACCTACAGCATGTTTTTAGGATGTGGCAGGAAACCGGAGCACCCTGAGGAAACCCATGCAACCACAGGGAGGACATGCAGACTCCACACAGAAGGCACCCTAGACAAGGATTGAACTGGAGAACCTCTTGCTGTGAGGCGACAACACCAACCGCTGTACCACTGCAGCTAACCTGCTAGAGTTTAGGTCACTGACAGGATCAAAAACATCATGCACCAATGTTTAAGTTTTTAAAATACCTCCACAGTAAAATTCATTTTAGAATACTAAATTGCAGACACCAAACCTAACATGTAACATCTATTTATTTATTTGACATTTGTTTACTGAGATAGTCCAACTTGGCAGGTACCCATTTTCACCAGAGGCCCAGGGGAAAACCCCAGATCAGTTACAGAGAAACATAAAATATAAAGTCATGCAACAATTATAAATAGAAAGGTACACATGTTGTACATAAAAATAGTTGGAAATGCATATAATTGTCAAGCATTTACAAAGATTAGCTATTACAATAGTTTCTAAGAATAATGTATGTTTGGTTTATTTTATCAAGGTAGATATAGAAAATTCTAGTGTGAGTACAGGAACCAAAGAAGAAAATTAGGATGACCATAAGTGACATAAGCAGAAGGTATATAGAGAGAATTTAGGATAGAGCTATGATGGAGTAACAACTAGAATGAGACGGTATAGCCTCAGGTGGAGAGAACAAGGATCTACAGAGGAAGTCGTTAAGGTGTAAGCGTTAGTCTGTAGTGCAAAAGAGATGATAATCAGCCTGGAGTTAGACAAGAGCAGATCCATGATTTAGATAGCTAGGATTTGACAAGTATTTTGAACTATGAGGGATTAACAGTTGTTAGAACTTGCTGAGGTATCGAGTTGCAGGCCCTGGAGATCTGACTGGAGTATAGAAAATCTCCAGAACTATTATTGGCTTTTGTGACTTGTAACAGAAATTTGTCAGATAATCTCAGGTGCCTTTTATTTGTTTGAGGTTGGAGTAGATAATGGAGAGCTGGATATTTATCAGGCTTGTATACTATACTACTGGCTATTGTAAGATGGCTGAATGTTCGGAGATTGGGTAATTCAAGCCAGCTTAGTTGGTGTAGAGCAGTGCAGTGATGAGCTCTATAAGGAGAGTTAGTAGCAAACCTGGCAATGTTATTGTACCAGGCATCTAGTTTTGCTAGATCTGTTTTCTGCAGAATGGTGAAGACAGGAGAGGCATAAAGGACAGTGGAGAATAGGTGACTCCTGGCAATAGATTGTCTTGTGGAGTCAGCGAGGTATGGTCTGAGTCTGTATATGAATTTTGTTATGGTTAGGGACAGATGTTTATAAAATTTGGTGGTATTACCTATTGTGATATCAAGTAGCTTAGTATGTGAATACTTTTCTCTAAGTCATTAACTCAGACAACTAGCTGAATAGTCTTGACCTCTTAATTTCTTTCTCAAGCACCCAAAGGAAAAACAAATTTCTCATTTCACCATACATGCTTATTACTTCATATCTGACTGCCCATCGCATAAAATTTTATGTACTGCAGATTCTGTATTGACCATTGAAACAACTGCAGACTCATGTACATGGGGACTATGGGGTTCTGTTCCCTAGAGCTGATGTCTTACTTCATTGTTTGGTACAGTGTGACATTTGTTGTCCTGTACCCCTAAGGTGTTGTCCATTGAATGAGGACTCATGTATTTCAGTGGATGTTATTGGAAAAAAAGAACAACATTAATTACTCACTAGTGTATATTTGTTAGCATTTCAAAAAACATTTTTTTGTTTTTTACTTATCCAATGAATACATTTGCATGCAGAAGTGCATTCTGTTATTCAGCAAGTGAACAGGAATTTCCCGAGGATCTTGGTCAAATTTTCCCATGTTTAAGTATCTTCTCAAGTCTGCCCTGAAAATAAGGTGCAGTCATAGTGGAATTAATCTACTCAACATAACAAAATGATAATCTGTTCAGAAGATTCTTCATTCTACACTGAGAACTGAAGTTTAAATGTATAAAATTCTAAGTGTGTTTGCAAAGTGAATGATTTCACTTTTTTAACATATGCTTTTTAAAGTACTTCTGATGTACTTAATTAAAAAAAGAATGCTGTTTTAGAAAAAAATGTGGTGGTTGTAATGTGTTATGGAGAACCAGCTTCACAAGTTTTAAACCATGTGATTGCAACCCGAAAAAAATATAAACCAGGTTGTTTGAAGGTACCGCATGTATCAGACTTCTAGTTTATCTGCACAAAATATCCAAAAGTAAATGTTAAAAGTAATGTTTCTTGCTACTCCTCCCCCATAGGCTTGAAATGTGGTGACATTAATGATCAGTTAGGTGGTTGCTAGCTGTTGCCTAGTTCAGTGAGCCAGGAAGGAGAACAATGGTACAAGTTGTGAAGATTGGGTGAAGATAGATGAAGGCTGCCAGCCTAGCCAGATAGAATTTTGGAGATAATTCTGTCATCTGTAATTATTAATGTAAACAACAGGCTTATTGTCTTAAATGGTAAAAATAGTGTTACATGTGGAACTGGAAAAAATGTACCAACAGTGCACGCTATTGACCAAGTAAAGCACGTTGTGACCCTTTGTTGTTAAAACATGTCTCCAGCCCATCTAGATGAAGGAATTCTTGCTATTGCTTTAAGGCCAGAGTTAATGGCCAGAATTTGCATGCATAAATGTCCTTAATGGCTTTGCTTCCTGACCTGGTGTGAGCTTACTAAGGAATGCAGCCTGTTAGCCTGGGAACCCCGGGAAAGTGTGAAGAATGATGTAATGTGAATCAGGACTGTAATATCAATTTTAACAGAGATAATCAGAGAGCATTTAGCATTTTTGTCTTGACCATCCAACTGACCAGCACTGTCTTGCTCTACATGTAAGTTTATCTTAGACTTGTGTTTTCTCTTAGAAATAGCTAGAAACTAGAAAGATTAGACTCAGTGTTTTTCTGTGATGTCAGAACTGTACTACTGAAGTATTTTAAGTATTTCTCTGAGATCTCAGAACTCTTGACTAGCACTGCGTAGTAAAATGTATTGTCTTGTTTTTTGACTAGTTGTTATTAAATATTTTTAAACCCTTTCAACTGTGGCTGTTTTTGTAGAGATAATTTAAGTTCTTTAGAGTACTTGCATGTCTTTGGTAAAATTGTACAAAGCCACTCTAATAGCTTTAGCCCTGGGCTATACTACCAATTGTATAATAATATTGCACAGTAATAATTGGACACCCTTTTAAGGGCCTTTGAGTAGCTGATAAACATTAGTGGGTGGTGGCAACTGGCACTACTGTATAGTCTGGGAAAAAAGGGCACAGCTGGAAAACCTGTGCCAGCCTTCCCCAGGAGTGTCTGTGTGGTTGTATAAACTCTTCTGAAAGTGTGTGTGTGTGTGTGTGTGTGTGTGTGTGTGTGTGTGTGTGTGTGTGTGTGTGTGTGTGTGTGTGTGTCAGCTACTTGGGCAGGGACACAAAGCACTGGTTGGACAGAGAGGGTGCTGGAGGTTTTAGCTTGTCCACTAGGCTGAGATGTGGACCCTATAACTGTGCCACTGGGGAGTCTTATTGAATACCTGGAGAGCAAGGGAGTGACCAGCCCCAGACTGACTGTGATCTCTGTGTGCCCTTAAGGGAAATTGCACTTTACTGTGTGAATTTGTTATCCTTTCCTCCTATATGAGACACCCCTCACTGGTGTTAATGGTGAGGAATGAGGATCCTTAATTACTGGGCCAGGGCACAGGCATCACACAAATGATCAAAGCAGTAAGAATAAATGTATACTACCTACCTGAATTAAACATTAACACAAAAAACTATTCAGTTTCTATCTTGAGATTCATTACACATTTCTATTTTTCTCTCCACATTGCTTGTCGACCATCACTTTCCCCAGATTCTGGGAGAGAAGCCATTAGAATTTTCTGTTTACCCTACATCTCATTACCCTTTTCAACAGGCTGGATGACTGTGACTCCCACAATTTTGAGAAAATTAACTAACAGGATCATGAGTTCAAAGGAGATTACTAAGCTAACAATGTAAGGGCCCTTACAGGCCAAGCCAATATATGTTCATAGGTTCATAGGTTGGTACTAGGCTATCAGCCCTAGGGCCTAGCCATAACAATTCCCTGGCTATTTCTTCCCACACTATTTACTTCCCTGGACCCCTGTCTAGCAGGGCAACTGATGTGATCCCCGGGGTGAATTTCCTTTCTCCTATCCAATTGTCAAGGTTCCTTTTGAAGAGGCCAAAGAGGCACTCTCCTTGACATGTATGGGCAATCTATTCCAGAGTCTGGGGAGTCTCTGGGTCAGGAACATATCCCTCCAGCATGTTTTGTTTATTGTGATGATAAGGTTTAGATCCCTGGAGTGTGTGGCTCTGAGGGATTAGGATTTCTTTAAGTATAGCATGTCCAACATATCTGGGTTTGACATGGCCTTGTATGTTAAGCAGAGATCACCTCTGAGTAGACGAAATGCAACAGAGTATAGCTGGAATTTTTTAAGGCAGTCAGCATAGGGCATCTGCATTAGGCCTGTGATTCTTTTAGAGGGGTATTTCTGCGGCATTTCCAGTTGTTGCAGATGTCTTGAGAGGTACATACCAAATGGGACATTGTATTCTATAATGGGTCTAATGAGGGATGAGTACAGTGGGACAATGACCTCCTTTGTTCTGGATGAAAAGCCCTTAGTGATGAGGTGTGCTACATAGAAGGATTTCCTGACTGTTGTGGCGATGTGGTTATCGAAGGTGAGACCACTGTCCACCTGTGTCCCTAAGTCTCTTATCACACTTTTAGTGTTTAGTGTACTGCCACCTATATGGTAATTCATGGATACATGTTTTTTCCCAAAGGGGATAACTATACATTTCTTGGCATTGAGCTTGAGCCCATGGCTCTAGCACCAAGCATCTTTTTCTTTAAGGCCCTTTTGTAGAGTACCACATCATTTGGGGATTCAATAATGACTCCCAGTTTGCAGTCATCTGTGAACTTTGTTAGCCAGAGTCCCTTAGTGTTGGCCTGTACTTCAGCGAAGTAGATGCCAAGCAAGAGCAATCCCAGGACTGAACCCTGAGGTACTCCACTTGTCACATGTCTGGAGCTGGATTTGGAGTCGGCTACTTTTACAGTGTGGGTTCCATCAGTAAGCCAGTTAGCAACCCATTGGGTGATGTAGGGATTAATGCCCAGCTTAGTAAGCTTATCTATGATTCCAGAATGGGGGATGGTGTCAAAGGCCTTGGCAAGGTCTAGACTGGCTGTGTGGACCACCTTACCCTTGTTCATGGATCTGGAGACTGATTCGAAGAAGTCAATCAGGTTCAGGAGACAAGATCGGCCCTTCATGAACCCAAACTGGGTGGGGTCCAGTGTTTGAAGGTTGCCAATGTCTTTGTTTATAAGTTCCATGATAATACACTCCATGGCCTTGCAGATAAGGCTTGTCAGACAGATGGGATGGTAGTTTCTGGGTTCCAAGGTGGATCCCCCCTTGTGGAGTGGGATAACTGTAGCTCTGCGCCACTCAGTGGGCAAAAAACCTGAGGTGAGGCTATGATTAAACATGACACTTAGGTGAGGTGCCAGTTCATATTGTAGTTCATGTAGTACACAGCCCGGAATGTCATCTGGTCCCATGGATGCTGTATTCATAGATTTGGAGAGTGCGTTTTTTACCTGTGTGGCTGTTATTACTGGAATTTGGCAATCTTCCAGTATTGAGATGGGCCATTTAGGGGATGAGAGGGGGGTGAAGTTGGCATTGAATCAATCTGCCAGGATATTGGTAATATCCTTGGGATCAGTATAATTAATGCCATTCTGTTTTAGCTCAGATCGATTTTGCCCAGTATGTGGCCCATAGGATCAAGAGGATATGCCTGTGCATTGAGTATCTTATAGACTGCCCCTGTCCATAAGGGACATGGGCAGAACCCCAGGTGTGAATTTGCAATTCCTCCTCTATTGATTCAAATTGCATTTGAAGACAGCCAGGGAAGTGCTTTGCTTAATGTGAATAATAAGTATGTTCCAAAGAAGGGGCAATCTCTGAGACACACATGTGTCTCTTGAGCATGTTTTGTCTGAGTCGCTGACTATGTTTAGATCCCTGGATCAAATGACCCTCATGCTGTTTAACTTGTGTAGCTGCTCCACCAGGGCTGGATTTGTGAGTGATTTGTAGGTTAGGCCTAGGTCACCCCTAATAGTCGACAGGAGGTATAGTAAAGCTGGGACGCTTCTAGTCTATCCACATAGTTCATGTTGTTTACACCCTGTATTTTCTTTGTGAGAAACCAATGAGGTTGCTTAAGCTGCAGTAAGGGCCTAGTCAACTACATACCAAATGGAGCACTGTACTCAATTATTGGTGTAATGATGGCTGAGTACAGGGGGACCATAATTTCCTTGGATCTGGATGCCATATCTTTACTTATAAGTTGTGCCTCATGAATCCTTCATCTCACACATCTACTTCCCAGATAGAACTTGAATGCTACTTACTGAGTACCACTTCATGCCCTTTACACTTCTTTGCTGGTACATGTAGCCACTGCTATGTTTTTGGCTAACAATAAACTGAGATTCCGCATGATATATGAACCTGCATCAGATGCTCAGTCCTAACAACCAAAGCTGGATCCTTATCACCCAGTTAGGTAACTTATCATGGATTATCTCAGATTCATTCAGTGTTATATTTTGAAGCACCCTTGAACCAACATTGATAATTTGTGGTACAGAATTCTAAGCATAGAATTTAAAACCCAGTTTGTAAGGGTTTAGATCTGCTTTTACCAGTTTGGCTTCTACTGGACCTGTGAATACTTCCTTAGCTCTTAAGCTCAATTAATGTGCACAACAGCATGCCTTTTAAAGTGATTCCTCCATTGTGAATGCAGCATTTCTTATGTTTTCTCAGCAGGAAGCACACTGATCTACCTTTTCATTATAATAAAACACATTTCCAAGTATGGAAAAAACTAGACAGAGTCTGCTATATGAAACTGATCAAGCTAACAGCAGCTAAGAGAAATTAAAGTGTGTAACTTCAAAGCTTCACTGATAACTATTTTACAGTTGACACAATGTGAACCTGGACTTGGCATGCTGCCAATGCACTTTAATGGCAAGAAGACACACACATACACACAAGGGCAAGGAAAGGTGAACTTGTATTAAAGCATTTGATGTTATTGAAAAAAAATCTTAATTTCAAAACAAAACTGCACAAGAATAATTGTCGTATAAATTATAAAATAAAAATAACAAGAGTGATACGTTGATACCAAAACTGTGAAAACAGTTAATTTAAATGTATCTACATGTCTTTATATTTTGTTTTTCTGATTATTGGTGTCCCTTAATTACAGCTAGTGGGACACAGTGCTAAATAGTAAAGATAACATAATTACAGTCACAAGAAACACTGGCTATTTCTTCTGAGTTTACAATGTTTTTGCAAAAGAAAAGATTTTCTGGCATATTAACAGTTTTGATGACGACAAAGATAACATCATTCAGCACCTCTTACTTGTACATAAATAATTCTTCAGGTATTCTGCCATCAGCAGCAACTGCAAAATGATATTATCTCCTATCTGTGTATATTACAAGATGTTTGGGTTGGAGTATTTTACATCTCTGCCATTTCTTGTACAAGTAAGAAAATCAGGTCTCTAGTAAATGACTGAATGCATAATTATCACACATTTGTCAAGCAGAAAAGACCACTAATGTATTTATTTAATGTTGCAAATTGTAAACACACATATACATTACCTAATGCTGTCATTCCTACAATCAGTCAACATGAATTAATGTATTTTTACACTGGTTACATTTGCCACACTACCAATCAAGCATAATACACCATATGAAACACTTGGCAAGGTCTTGCCAAAAAAAGAGGATATTCCACTGCATCCACTGAATACTATGATATCATCAATCATTTTGTAGAGTGTGTTACTTCCACTACAGATACTCAAATACTTTTGGAGTATGATACTCTGACATCAAGTGTGTGTGTGTGTGTGTGTGTGTGTGTGTGTGTGTGTGTGTGTGTGTGTGTGTGTGTGTGTGTGTATGAGAGAGAGAGAGAGTGTAAAAGTGACAGTGCATGGACATGTGCTGCAATGCATTGCACTGACTACATTTGACAATGATAATCCAAAACATTACTGTGGCTATTACTTATGCATTTATTCATTTGTTTGATCACACTTGGTGTAAATATTCAAAATGGATGTTACTTTAATGCAAATCTTTTGGAAAGTTGCAATGGTGTGCACTGTGTGTTTCTGATGGAAACAAGCTAAATGCATTAATGTCACCATTACCTGTGTATTCAGGGATTCAATCATTTAGACTCAGAAATTTGAAATGAACACAGTAAAATCATTGTCACTTTTGGCAAGAAGACAATCAGTCAATGAAAGTGACTGAGTCATAGTCTCACTTCGTTACAGTTAAACAGCAAATGGCATTGCTTGAGATGGCTATTTAACTTGTCAACTTTAAGTATATGTCCCTGTTACTACTTTTTGATAGAAGTCTGGTGTGAAAAAACAGCTACCCTAAATATCTTGTTAAGTGTTTTGTT